>NC_056735.1:1626965865-1627265865 GCF_019279795.1 Protopterus annectens | reverse complement strand
AAAGCTAAGTACCCCATTGGGGAAACTTTTTCTTGCTCCTTCCTGATGTCAGTAAAAGTTAATAATAGCATTACTTGTGGAAAGCAAATACCTCATAAAGATTTTCATTCATACTGTATTCCTTGCCTAGGTCCTGACCACGACGTACCTTGTTTTTGGCTTTGTGCTTTATTTAATCAGTGCACTATCCATCGTCGGTATATTTTTGCCTCTAAATATTTCGGTTCTCAGTTTAATTATCCAGAAATGTCATCGGTTAGCCATCCAATTACCGAAATTCTGAAAAAACACAAAGATAGACAGAGACAGGCTGCCGAGGTCTAAAACTGCCGATGCCGCTTCTCCTAAGCCAGTCGCCAGTTCGCCGGTACTCAGTGAGACGCTTTCGCAGCCTCTAATACCCGCTACTTCTGATTCGCAGGCCTCTACTGAGACCCATTCGGAGTCTGGTATGCCAAGAGATATTTCAACTATGGAACCCACGGATGTCTCTACCTTGGATGGGTCCGGAGCCACTGTGCAGGCACCGGCTTCTGAGGGTGTATTCAGGCCTATGGACTTGCATATTAAATTGACGCCTCCTTCATTAATCAGGCCTAAATCTTGATCCATGTCTAAAAAACCGACACCCAGGCCACATGCTCAGGCCTCTATGCCTAAACAAAAAATGATAAAAATGGCTGAAGATCTAATAACTTTAATCAGGGGTAGTCAACCCCCACCCTCTAAGAGGTGATTATGAATCTTCGGATCAGGATTCTGTTTTTTCTGACTCTTCTGATGACCTCGATTTGTCCTTACCTACTTATGAGGATTCTGATGCAGAGGACTCTATTCCCTCTGCTTCCCCTCATGAGGATTTTTCTTTTGGGGAAACCTTACATACTCTGAGGGAGCATTTTCACTGGGAAAGCCAGGAATTTTCTGATTCAGAAAAGAAGCTTATGGATTTCCTTCTCCTACCTCAGCATAGGCCTTTGGCTATTCCTCCTGTACTAGACATGGTTGATGCTTTCTCAAAATCCAGTTTGGCTCCTGATTCCCTGCCTCCTGCTCCCAGTAAACCAGACAGATACTACATGGTCCCAGAGTCCCATAAGTTCCTTTTCAAAAATCCTATTGCAGATCCAGAGACTATTTCACAGGGGCCCAAGGGCATTAAGGCTTCTACTGCTAAAAATTCTACCCCTTCTGATAGAGACTCCAGGGCGCTGGATAGATGGGGTAAAAAAGGTTTATACTTCAGCAACCTTGGCAATTAGAGCTTTAAACTGCCAATTTCATATATTAAAATATCAGCAACATGTTATTGGACTTCTTAAACAGAAAATGATGCTGATTCAAGACTGTGTGGAAAATAAAGACTTACAGGATTTAATGCATTCTGCTGAACAAGTTGGAAAACATACTTTCAATGTGGTTTTGATTCTTTAGGGGCCTCTTGCAGGGCTGCCGTTACTGGATCCGTGCTTAGAAGGCATGCTTGGCTTAAGGAGCAATCTTTGCCTGATCATGTTAAAGCTAAATTGTTGGATGCTCCTTTAAATCAGGACCACCTGTTTGGCTACAAGGCTGAAGAAGTTCTTAAAAAGATGGAAGATAAAGCTAAATCTATGCAAACTGTTAAAGATTTTTTACAAGTTCAGCCTCCTAGATTTAGTAGACACTGGCCTTCTAAGAATTGATCCTTTCCAGCCCCTTCCAGGTCTTCTCAAACCAAACCCAGACACAGCAAAAAACCCAGGTTTCAGTCCCAGGGGACACACAGAACTAAGCAGTGGGGGGCCTCCACTTCCAAATCTGGGAATAATAAGACTCCCCCCTATGGTAAACTGTCTCAATGACTTCCTTTTAAAATTTCCAAGCACTTATCAACTGACTGCCCCTTTGGGGGGAAAGATTGCTCTTCATGCAAAGAATTGGGAACTCATCACCCAGGACAAATGGGTTTTAAATGTATTGTCCCAGGCATACAGATTTCACTTCCACACTTTGCCAACACCAAGCAGGTGGCCGGACCTACCCCCAAATCAGTGGGCAGAGGCCCAAAAACAAGTACTTTCTCTCTCAAGCATGGGGGCTATTCAACTGGTACCAGAAGAGGAAAAGGGACAAGGTTTCTACTCTAGACTTTTCCTGGTACCCAGAAAAGACAATTCATGGTGTCCTATCCTGGACCTGTCTACTCTAAACACCTTTCTGGAGATTCCAAAATTCAAGATGCTGACTCTTCACCAGTTGCTTCCTATGCTAGGCAAAGATGCCTGGTTGGCAACACTAGATCTAAAAGAAGCATACCTGCACATCTCAATCAGGGAATCTTGCAGAAAATACCTACGCTTCAAAGCAGGCTACACACACTATCAGTTCTCTGCACTGCCCTTTGGCTTATCTACTGTGCTCAGGGTATTCACAAAGTGCCTAGCTCCAGTGATTGCATTTTTCAGGCAAAGAAGAATTCAGATATACCCATATCTGGATGATTGTCTAATTCAGGCAGAAAGCCAGGACATACTTTTGAATCATCTGGCGTTTGTAAAAAGGGTTCTAACTTGTCTGAGGTACACCATAAACGAAAATAAATCACAACTGGTACCCTGTCAACAAATTACATTCCTGGGAGCAAGCTTGAGTACAACTTCCCAGATGGCTTACCTCATGCCAGAATAGCAAACTCATTTGACAACCTACTTCAAACAAGTGGCCACAAAAACCCTGCTATTTGCAAGACAAATACTGCAAGCTTTGGGGTTCATGGCCTCCTGCATTCTTCTAATTCCATATGCAAGACTGCATATGAGGAAACTACAGTGGTATCTAAAAAGCCTATAGAGTCAACATTCTCACAGCCTAGAAACAATGATTCCTATCATACCTTGCCTACACCTAGAGTTCCTTTGGTGGGCAGAGGCCTGCCACCAAAACAAGAGACTACCTTTCACACCATCCCCTGCCACCCAAGCCCTAACAACAGATGCATCAGACTATGCATGGGGGGCTCACCTGGCAGGGAAGTGCATTCAGGGCAAATGGAACCCAAGTCAAATGCACCACGGGCAGCGCCGCCTAATTTGGTTTAAACTATTCCTGGCTCCACGAAGTCTGCTCTTAACTTTTTCCCTTAGAACTGCTCTCTCTCTCAAATTAAACACCATATTCTCATTCTAAGGCCCTTCACTGGTCCAAATAAGTAATCTTACAAGTTAGCGCTATTAAACCATAAGCACTACTTACTCTTATACTCTCTATGATTACCTTGACCCCTATTGGTCCGTCTTAATTCAGTTTCCCTATATTACTCTAGCATGTCCAAAGGTCAGTCAATGGTTTCCTCTCCAGTCCAGCTGGTGAATCTGGGAATTTTGAGGCAATGAAAGCTGAAAATACTGAAAAACCACAAAGAACCACAGCAAGCAGGCACGGAGAACCCAACTCCACAATAAGGCAAACAACCCAAAATCCGAAAAGACAAACACCGTACTCCTCGATCAGCAAAAAATTCCTTTTATTAACGTTACACCACTGAAAGCACGTTTTCGTTGGAAATCCAACTTCATCAGATACAGCCCATTCCATTTCCACACATAATATACCACTGAATCCTTAATTGAATAATTAATTGAACAGTGTTCTTAAAGTAAAACTTCAACCATCCTGTTTGGGCTCACTTGTAACTGTTACATTGAAAACAATTGTTGAAACCAAATTTCACTTATTAAAAATTGGTTTAAAAACATATATATATATATATAATTACCATTGTAAATACAGATTAAAAAGCACATTTTAAATAACACATTTTAAATACCCAGCAAGAACAATATATGTTGCTTGTCGGACACATATCAATAGGTGAACTATAAATCTCAACTAATCAATAAATCTAGTGTTGAAAAAGATGTAAAATAGGAGAACTTTACTAATACATTTATACAAATAATAATTAAGTAATTTGATCAAGTTTAAAAACTGATAAAAATGTTTCAAAAACAATTTGACAAGGGACAGTTGAACAAATAGGTACCTTGATACAATAACATGTATATAACCCCCATAAATTGCCATCGAACAATAAATGAAAATTTTATAATTGTTCAGCCTTTAATTTTAAATATGGCATAATAGAAATTGAGTCATTCAACCCGGGGGGTTTGTTAGATTCCAGAAGGATTTGCCAGCATGTTTCTCTGTGGGATAACAATGCTCCCCAATTTCCTCCCCTGACGCAATGGGTAACTGCTTCCAAAACAAAAAACTTAAATGTTGCTGCTTCACACTCAATTGTGTGCCTATAAAGTGCGTTCGTGCTGACCTTTTTTAAGATATCGTAACAGTGTTCATAGATACGCCTCTTTAGCTGCCTCTCCGTCTTGCCTACATAGAATGCCTGGCAAGAACGACAGACAGCCAAATAGACTATACCCTTAGAATTACAATTATAAAATTTGTTTGAACACAATTTCCTATTCCTACTTTCTAGATACACAAATTCCTGGTGTACAACATATTTACATTGCGTACAAGACCCGCAATGGTATGTCCCTCTCCTAGGGGGGTTAGAACCACGCTGCCTAGTATTCTGCTCTAATGTCCTTTTAATATTAAAGCCCCTTTTGTAGACGAACTTACAGGACAAATCTTTTAAATTGTTTAGATCTGTAAGGTCCCTAAAATTACTAAGTTCCCTTTCAACAATATTTCTGATATGTCCTGTATCCTCGTTGTGTTGCGTGATAAAAAACTGGTTGGTACCAGGAACATTGATATGTGTTGGGGGAATATCCTCATGTTGATCCACTTTCTTTTTCCCCAAGATAGGAGAAAACCTACCTGACCTGGCAGACCAAACTTCATCTTTAACAGAATTAATCAGACCTATCGGGTATCCCCTATCAACAAAAAATGACGTCAGCTTGTCCCCCTCACATTGAAAACAGGCGTCGTCAGATGTCATGCGGGAAACCCTGACGAATTGACCCTTTAATATACATCTTTTTTGGAATTTTGGATGTGAACTTAAGTAGTGAAGGTATCCATTGGAAAATGAAGGTTTTCTGTAAATACAGGAGCTGAACCCTTCACCTTGCTTTTTAAGTGAAACATCCAAATAGTTTACTTGATCCACGGTTACCTGATAGGTAAACCGCAAAAATTCTGTTGTAGAGTGCAAGTAGGTTATAAAATCCTCAATAAAAGATTCTGGCCCTGTCCAAAAAATACAAATGTCGTCCAGGAACCTAGTATAGTGAATCCAAAATTTTGAAAACTCACTATTTAGAACGAATTTTTGTTCCCAGACTGACAAAATAATGTCTGCGTAAGTGGGAGCACAATTGGCTCCCATAGAGACACCTGATGTTTGTTGAAAATATTCTCCACAAAAGAAAATATAATTATGTCTCAGGACCAAATCCAATAATTGCAAGACCAAATGAACATCATTATTTGTAATACCATGGCAAGCCTAGAGCGCTTCTTCCATCCATTCCAACCCAGTGGAGTGGGGTATCACTGAAAATAGGTCTACCACGTCAATGGTGACAAAAAGCAGGTTAGGCCTATACAAATCTTTAGTGATACCACATAAGAATTCCCACGAGTCCTTAAGAAGATGCTGATTTCTACCCCACAACTGCTTTAACTTCCAATCCAAAAATTTGGAAAGGTTGTGGGTTTTGGACCCCTGGGCCGCCACAATAGGTCGCAAGGGTGGATCCTCCACGTTCTTGTGGATCTTGGGTACCCCAAATATGGTTGGTACCTTAGGATGTGAATTATCCAAAAATGAAAAGAGATCCATTTCAATAATGTCCTGGTCCAGTAGGTCTTTAAGAACCAAATCAATTTTTCTATAAGAAATGTGTACCTCATTTTTAGATACAGTAGTATACCTGTCACTATCTGACAACAAACTATACATTTTTGCCTCATATAATACTTGGTCCATGATGACCGTGCCACCCCCTTTGTCGGGTTCCATAACCCTAACAGAAGGGTTGGGCCCCAATTCAGCTAAAAGGTTGGCCTCGGCCGCACTTAAATTAGAGACATACTGAGACCTCCCCATATTACTCCGAATCTGTTTCTCAATTCTGTTTTCCAGATTTTTTAGTTGCGGATGTAAAGGGGGGTTAAATGTACTAGATTTTTTCAAATTAAGTGCATGTCCCATAGAGACAGACCCAAGTAAATGCTGCAAATTCAATTTGCGAATAAAGAGCTTAACATCCAATATAGTGTTAACCAAGCTACTGCCCCTACTGGGCACAAATTTAAAACCCTTGGTGAAAAGTGAAAACCAAGTGTCAGAAATAGCAAGGTCACTATAGTTGTAGATGTGATAATCGTTTTGTGTATACATGAAATAATTCCCAATAGCTGTCATATAAATGTTACCTAGCCTCACCAGTCCTCTTTCTGATTCATCCTCCACCCTTTGGATGACTGCCCCACCATCCCCTGCTGAGGTCCCACATAATGTGGGTTCCTCTGTTCATGATAGGACTGTTTGCGGAGGCGCTCGGACCTCCTGGGTAAAAAATCTTCCTGATAAGTCTCATCAGCAGTCTGAAACTGAGGTGTAGGCAGAAAAGATTCCTGTACTGGGGACTGGGCTTCCAAGGGACTAGAGACCTCCCTACAGGCCATTTGATATGTATTATCACCCTTAAACAATGGGGGTTTAGGATACTGTCTACCCTCAGCATACTCCTTGACGTCACGATTCAACTTTTTATGTTTACGATTCAAAACAGTAGTACATTGCTGATCAATGTGCTTTCTTAAATCATGGTATTTCTGTTTTTCTGTTTCAATAGTAAACATCAGGTCAACAGTTATAGCATCATTGTATTTAAAAATATCCTTTTGTAAAGTTTGCATTTCCATATCATTTCTTTTAATTATGGCCCTCACAATACCCAGACCACATTCATCAAACAGTCTTAACAGTTCAGTGTGAAAATCACTACCACACACTACATTGTTCGGATACTTGTGTACCCGTAGCCCCTTAGGGACTATATGCTTATTGAGACACTCATTTAAATATAAGTTGTCCAATTCAAGAATTTTATACCTATATAGGGCTCTTTCAAGGAACCGCATATTTTGAGAGAAAGAAGAATTAGAATGCACATGATTCTCACCATTTTCACTAAAATGAAAGTTCGGTTTATTGAAAACCCATTTCTTACAGGTGGAAGTAGGAGTAGTAGCGGCAGCAGAACCAGCGTTATTGTTGTTGTTACTAGGACCTGTCTCCTCACTGTCCCGTAACACTGCTGGAGTGTTCGCAAAATTGAAGGATTCCACCCTGTCCTGTACGCTAGAAGAGCCACCGTTAGTGTTCAAACGCCGTCGCAAGTCAAAGCCAACAGTCCTGGAGGCAAGAGCCTTGATAATCTCACGCTGTTCGATGATAACAGCCTGTAACCCTTGACCCAAGGGAGTGAGGAGCTGAACCAATTGGGTAAGTTGACCCGTGAGCTGGCGTGAATTGATGGCTTCAAACTGTACGCCATCCTCCCCACAAGCGCCGAAAGCACTTGCGGCAGTAATCTCCGGACCAGCCTCCATAACAAAACCACAACCAAGGAAAGCTGAAAATACTGAAAAAACACAAAGAACCACAGCAAGCAGGCACGGAGAACCACCGGGGAGAACCCAACTCCACAATAAGGCAAACAACCCAAAATCCGAAAAGACAAACACCGCAATTTTGAGGCAATGTTACAACTGTCTCATGTACACGGACAACCCTCTCCTCCTCCAAACAGGTTCAAATATATGTGAGAGATGCAACCATATAGCCAAACTGGAGGCTGAGCTCTCTCATCTCAAAACTGGTGAAACCAGTCAGGAGGAGAAGGTAACCTCACACAACACAATTCCAGTATCACATAGTCCCACCACATCAGAGAACCAAACATATAAGTACACAAAAACATACTCAGAGGCCCTAAATAAAAATCTACCTAAGCAACAGAGACCTCCAAAGCAGACATCCAAGCAAACGCTACCCCAAAACAAAACACGCACAATACATAGCCCACAAAGTCAGTGTGCCAAGCAGCCACAGCCCTTAAGGCTGAATAACACACCTGATACTCTTGTAATAGGTGACTCTATTGTCAGACACACTGACGTCCCGCTCACCAGGCTGAACAAAGAGAAGGTCACAGTGAGCTGCCTGTCGGGCGCTAGGATCCGCCACATAACGCAAGCACTTAGGTCACTCCAAAGCAAATACAAATATGACTCAGTCATCGTACATGCTGGTGTGAATGACCTGAGACGTACCTCCCTGGACTACATGAAAAGAGACATAGAGGAGCTCTCTGATCATGTAGCCCAGGCCGGTATGACCCTGACCTTGAGCAGCATCTTACCCTCACCTAGAATGATGCCACAGTACAAAGACAAAATGATCGATTTTAACAATTGGCTAAAATTTTGGTGTCATTGAAAGGGGATCCAGTGTCTGTCAGCCTGGGATGACATGCTCGACAAGCCACGTTGCTTCGCTAGGGATGGCTTGCACCTGTCACCACTGGGCTTTTGGATATTGGCAAAGGCTCTTGCCACCCCCATAGTGCCTTTTTTAGGCAAGGCTCAAAAGTCAAACCCACCTCCATAGACAGCACAAGGAACAAGAAACTAAGGGTAATGCTGCTAAACGCCAGAAGTCTTAACCTCAAGATGCACGCACTCGAAGCTCTCCTCATTATGGAGAACATCGATATCTGTGCAGTGACAGAAACCTGGTTCAAGGCTTCAGAGAGCACCCCAGCACCACCAGGTTATACCTCATATCATGCTTTTCGGCCCCAAAACCCGGACCGAACCACAAAAGGAGGGGGAGTTTCCATATTTATCAAGGATATCCACACCTCCAGGTTAGTGGCATTGCACGAAGTATCGGAGATCATCCATGTGCAACTAACAGTGGGCAAGACTGCTTTTCAGTTTATAGCATCCTACAGACCACCCTCTCAAAGTCAGGAATCCCACTCGGCTTTCCTGAAAACATTGGAGAACATGAAGATCTCTCCAAACACCATTATATTGGGCGACTTCAACTACCCAAACATAGACTGGGAGCACTACTCAAGCCCCAGCACCTTAGCCCAAAGGTTCCTGGAAATTATAAACTCAAATGCTATGGAACAACTAGTCACCACTCCCACAAGAGGGATAACATACTAGACCTGATCATTACCAACATGGGTACTCTATGCTCCATACCAGAAGTATATCCCTCATTGGTAAGATCAGACCATAAATTAATTTCACTGGATATCCACATCCCGACCCCACCCCAACCCAGAAAACCACAGTGAAAAACTTCTCAAAAGCGAACTTCTCACTTCTCAAAACCGAAGTGGAATCCTTCAAGGCCCCAGGGCCAGTGGAAACTACGGCCCAAACTGCAGAATCCTATATAAACGCATTCTACGGACATCTCCAGGAATGCATGGATCATGCTATCCCAAACAAAACCAAGACCCAATCATCCAAAGGCAGGTGTCCAGTCTGGTAGAACCCCAGCCATAAATAAACTGTACAACAGAAGGAGGAAGCTACTACATGATAGAGCAAAATCCCTAATAGGGAAGGCAGCTCTGATCAGTACTAGCAAAAATTACGATCCCTCATAAAATCCTCCAAGGCCAGCTTCGAGAGAAAAATTGCACAGGACACTAAAGACAATCATAAGGCTTTTTTCAGTTATGTTAGGAACCTGGGATGCAACTCCCAGACTTGTTCTGAGTTGATTCTAAACGACAAAAAATACACTGAACCCACAGACATCGCCAATATCCTGGCAGACAGGTTCAGTGCAAACTTCTCCACCCCTCCCCCAAAAGAGCAAGTATCTATCCCGGCAGAGGGCTGCCTCCCAAACATCTCTGATGCTCAGGTGAAGGCTGCCCTCTCCAAAGCAAAAAACACTGCTTCCATGGGACCAGATGGCATCCCGGGTTGCATCCTACATGAACTCCAATAAGAACTAACCCCTCAAATAAAACAGCTGTACAATCTCAGCCTCACTACAGGATATGTGCCCACAGAATGGCGTACAGCAACAGTGGTCCCACTCCACAAAGGTGGAGCCTCTACGAACCCTGGAAACTATCGCCCCATAAGCCTGACTAGCCTAGTCTGCAAGGCTATGGAGAGGATCATCATGGAGCTCATAAACAAAGACATTGGGGACCTACAGACACTAGATCCTACCCAATTCGGCTTCAAGGGCAGATCCTGCCTTTTGAACCTGGTCGACTTCTTTGAAACAGTCACCAAAGCCATAGATGAAGGGAAGGTAGTCCACGCAGCCTATCTGGACCTAGCAAAGGCATTTGACACAATACCCCACTCGGGCATCATAGATAAGCTATCCAGCTTAAATATAAACCCCTATGTCACAAGATGGGTCGCAAACTGGCTCAAAGACAGAACCCACAGAGTGAGAGTTGCTGGAGCCATGTCAGACTCGAAACCGGTCACAAGTGGCGTCCCACAAGGTTCTGTCCTGGGACCGCTTTTGTTCAGTATTTACTTTTCCAGGGTACAGGCCAACGTGGGAGGACTATGGCTCACCAAGTTCGCAGATGACTGCAAACTGGGCGCCATAATCGACTCTCCAGCTGACACAAACATCCTTCAAAAAGGTCTCACAGAGACGGATAACTGGTGCCAGAGCCATGGTCTAAAGCTAAATGCCAAAAAGTGTATAGTCATACCCTTTGGCAAAAACAATGTGCCCACAAATTACCACATAGGCAGTAACCCATTAAGTACAGAGAAAGTAATTGGGGATCTGGGGACCCAAGTTGACAGCAATCTCTCCTTTGACAACCACATTGCCAAAGTGGTTAGAAAGACCTTCTACATAGCCCACCTCATCATGAAAGGATTCACATCTAGATCAAGAGGGGTAATCGTGCCCCTTTATTCATCCCTCATCAGGCCTATCATAGAATATAATGCCCCTTTTGGGATGTACCTTACCCGGCACCTGCAGCAATTAGAAAGACCCCAAAAGTACCTCATCAAGAGGATCAAGGGACACAAGCAGATGCCATATGCTGCTCGGTTAAAAAAACTCCAGCTCCACTCAGTTGCATACCGCCTACTTCGAGGCGATCTATGCCTGACATATAAAGCTATGTCCAATCCAGAATTAATGGACATGCTCCACCTCAGTAAATCTAAATCCTTTAGAGCCACACGCTCGAGGGACTTGAAACTCAGCACAGAAATAAATAGAATTTGCTGGAGGGACAGATTCATAGCCCAGAGGCTCCCTTCGCTCTGGAATAGAATTCCAATTCATGTTAGGCAGAGCACCTCACTGAATCTCTTCAAGAAGAATCTTGATGAGTGGATGGGGGATCGTAGGTTTGTCCCGGGGATTACTTCCGTGTCACTATTAGACAGAGGCACAGTAAACTAAACTTTAAAAAGGGCACAGTATACTCAAATCAAGGGGTGGCGTAAGCCAAACAAAATCGGGCTAGGCTTGTAATTGCCCCAGGGCAGATAGCCTAGTATGAACCTATGAACCTGCATATCAATCAAAAAGAAATGTTAGCTGTACAGAATGCTCTTGACAGCCTTCAAGGACTACATTCTTTCAGGACAACTAATGGTAAAGACGGACAACAGTTGTGTGGTACATAAACAAGCAGGGGGGGATACACATTGTTACCCCCTCTGCAGACTAGCCATGGCATTGTGGAACACAGCCTTGAGCTACCAAGTGCACCTACAAGCTCAATTCCTGCCAGGAAAGTTAAATACTCTGGCAGACGAACTAAGCAGAAACCTTATGGACCCACACGAGTGGAAACTGGAACTAAAGATTTTCAGCATGTTGACAAGCGAATGGGGAAGCCTGGATATAGACCTGTTTGCCTCACCCCAGAACTACCAATTGATCAAATTTTGCACAAGGACTCCCCACAAACAAGCCTGGAAAGTGGATGCTCTGTCCTTCAGCTGGAAAAACCTATCCGTCTATGCCTTCCACCCGCTGCTTCTGCTCTCCAAAGTACTACTAAAAGTCAAACAGGACAAACATAGGATGATTTTGATTGCTCCAGACTGGCCGTGCCAACACTGGTACCCCCTCCTGTGCAGTGTGTGATGGTTATTTCCATGGCACCTGCCTCAGACTCATTCCCTGCTGTCTCAGCAGGAGAACCAGATTGTGCATCCTCCACATCCAACACTGAACCTTGCAGCATGGCAATTACTTAAATTCTAACTTACCATCCCTCAGCAAACCTGTGATGGATGTCATCTTAGAGGCAAGGAGGCCTAGTACTAGAAAATCTTATGCTGAAAAATGGAAAAGATTCTGTGCCTGGAACCAATCTCAAGGGATGAGCACAGCAGCACCCAATTTACCTCAGATTTTACAATACTTAACTGAGATGCTTCACAAGGGCCTGTCTTTTTCCTCCATTAAAATCCATGCCACACCCATTTCAGCTCATTATAACACAGAACCTCCCCTCTTCTGTCATCCACTGCTCAAGCAGTACCTCAGAGGGGCCAAAAATTTGAGACTACCGAGGAGAGCTCCAACCCCAGCCTGGGACCTTAACTTTGTATTGGAGAAACTCACTCTCCCTCCTTTCGAGCTAGCTGCTACTGCAGACTTAAAATTTCTTTCTTGGAAAACAGCTTTCCTTTTAGCAATCACTTCAGCTAGAAGGGTATCTGAATTACAG
The DNA here is from genome assembly GCF_019279795.1 of Protopterus annectens. Classification (NCBI taxonomy): domain Eukaryota; kingdom Metazoa; phylum Chordata; order Ceratodontiformes; family Protopteridae; genus Protopterus; species Protopterus annectens. The sequence continues at coordinate 1,627,253,125 of NC_056735.1, read as the reverse complement.
GCCCTTATGGCAGTGGAGCCTTTCATCATTTTTCATGCGGACAGGGTATCACTCAGGACCAATCCAGCCTTCATGCCCAAGGTGGTATCCACTGTGGCTCTAAATCAGTCCATTCATTTGCCAACCTTCTTTCCCAATCCACAGAACAAAGGGGAATGGATTCTGCATTCCTTGGATGTGCACAGGCAACTTATATTCTACTTGGACAGGACTAAACCTCAAAGAAAATCTGAACAGCTGCTGGTAGCATTTGCTGCAGGGGCAGAGGGGAAGGCTATTTCAAAACAAACCATTTCTAAGTGGATAAGCCATTGCATTAATTTCTGCTACAAGCACCATGGAAAACCTATCCCCCAGGGGATCAGACCTCATTCCACCAGGGCTGCATCTACTTCTACGGCCTTTCTCAGAGGCGTTCCTACCAGGGACATCCTAGAAGCTGCTACCTGGAGTTCTGTACATATTTTCACCAAGCATTACCATTTGCCAATGTTCTCTAAATCCAGAGCTGGCTTTGCCACTGCAATCTTGCAGGGCCTTATAGCTGCTCCTAATGCTATCTAAACTCCTCCTCCCAACCATAGCTTTGGGAATCTACCCAAATATAATGACTTCAACAGTGAAACACGAAGAACATAGAACAGTTATGTACACTTACCATAAATGTAAATGTTTGAGTGTATTCACTGTTGCAGTCCTGGTTACCCTCCCTCCTTCCCCCTAACGACTTTTGGCTATACCTCTACTTTCCTTTACTATGCTTAAAAGCCTTTTTGGTGTATTTGCTTTTTTGTTGGAGGTATACCTTTGTGTTTTTATGTTTAATTGCTCCCCATTAGGAGGGCACCTGACATCTGGGGCAAGAAAAACTGATGTAATGGCGTCGGCTGCATGTTTTATACCCCTGACGACCTGACATCATGGAAGAAGGGACAGCAACCGACGCAGGACCCAAGACTTTGTTAATTAGGCCGACTGAGGGCAACCTGCAAGCAGATAACCCAAATGTAATGACTGCAACAGTGAATACACTCGAACATCTACATTTCTGGTAAGTGTACACAACTGTACTTTCTTGCTGCATTTCATCTGCAGTCTCTTGTAAAAGGAAATGAATGAAAGGTAAATTAATTTGTAATGCTTTGCATCTTCAGACTCTTTCTGCACTTGCTTTCTGTTTGGTACCGCTTACTGCAGGGGTCCAATCACACAGTCATGACCTATTCTGAGAACGAGAAAACTCATTGTGGGCCCATGAAGCCTTTTTTAGAAGCATTTGAAGCAAGTCTGAGTTGGCTTCACTGGTACACTAAGAAAATATATATGCACAGCACCTTACGATTCTGCATATTTCCTATTTTTGTTTGCTTAGTTGTTTAATGTTGTAGATGGACTGGACATTTCTGAAAGTTTGCAGCCCGAGTTCAGGCCACAGGAGCACATTACATTATTTAAACCATAGTATTATACACTCTACAAATAAAGTAAGCATCATTTGCTTATTGCTTTTCTTCATGTTGGTGTGACCATGAAGTTGGTTTATACAAGTCAGGGGTGAGAGTCGGGGTTGCCATACTACAGACAATACTTGCATTTAATTTTTATATCAAATGGAATTCTAGAGTATTTGTGTGTGATAAGTCCTAGTGGAAGCCGAGGGCATAGCATTAAAGGAAGGGGTTGTTAGGGGAGTTTGGAACGGGGGTAGTCCTGGAGAGAAGAAGAGAGATTTAAGGTGGGTAAAGTTCTTGTTGAGAAGTCTATGTGGAATTACAAACCACTGGAGGGCAAATGTCCTTTGTGGTGGTTTTCTGTTTTAAGTGATACCTTAGGCTGAAAAGCATTCGCAGGCAGATTATGTGATTGGAAAATTCCTGACGTGTGTAAATTTGGTGTAGGAGACAGTATCTCTCATATTAGTGGGTAGAGTCTCACACATTTGAAGAGCCATTACTGAAAAGTAATAGTCAGAATTAAGTTTCGTGTGTGGAGTTGTAATGGATTAGGAACAAGCCTGTAGGATGATGACGTTTGGAGGCTGCTGGAGAATGTGAACAGTATTTTCAAGATGTGCACGTAGCATGCTTTCAAAATACCAATAAAAGTGCCATAATGTGCTGCAATTTGAAATATTCATTGCAAATTTGAAAGTGTGAAAATCGCAGTTACAAAGAAGTATTACAATGCACTTCAGTTAAGTAGGGGACCTGGTTTACAGATAAAGATCTCATTATAATTATTACTTGTCCACAGAGATAAGGGAAACATTCAGGTCTGTCCATCTAGTTTTGAGAGGCATTTTTAGTAGGACATCTTTGGCACGGATTGCCCACTTTAAAAAGCCAATAATTGAACGTATTGCTTACAAATCATCCTTCCATCCTCAGTCCCCTTTTTCCCATTTTGCACATGGGGTCGGGGTGTCACTTCAACAGTGACAATCATCTCAAACCATGGTTTACAGCACCGGGTGGCTAGCCCTGCCACAGTAGTTCATCCATACCACTCACTCGCCCACACACTCACACCCTCACACCTACTGCCAACTTAGTGTGTCCAATTGACCTACTACATGTCTTTCGAATGTGGGAGGAAACCCATGTGACCGCAGGGAGGACATGCAGCTTCTGCACAGAAGGCACCCCAGCCGACATTCGAACCGGAGAACCTCCTGCTGTGAGGCGACAACACTAACCACTGTGGCTGCCCAACATCTCATCTACATATACAATTATTGAATTTTGAAAATAAACTGAAATAACTAATTTTAAAGTCTTGTAAGTTATTCAGGGATGACTTGCTTTTAATCCTTGCTGTCTTGCATAAACCTTTATAGTTCGGATGCCCAGCCTGTAGTGCACATGAGAATACCCTCTGGTAATATACTACTTAAAAGTGATATTACCATCAACAAGAAAAGGGACAGGTTTATAAAGGCTCTGGAACAACAACAACAACAACAAACTGATTTCATATGTTTGTCATAGTGCAAATCTGAATGAATTTAGAGTAGGTAGTCAGTTACATAGGAGATAGATTCATAGGAGGTTACTAGGCTAGTGGCCCTAGAGGCTTTACAACCCTGGCCATGTTAATCCCAAGTATCCCCATTTGTTCTTTTTGGGTAGTTCACAGAATTAATTTATGAACAGAGTGGGTCTGTGATCAACATTGGTTATAATAGTTATAATGTTTTGGGGCTTTTTGATTTGGTAGGTTATAAGCTTTACCTTTCAGTATGACTCTAATAAGTATAGAATAACTCACAGTATTTTGAACCACAGGATTATTGCATACACCTTCCCAAAAGGCTACCCTGGGTTGCACTATCAGCTAGGATCAGAGTGAAAAAATAGGTATATTCAGGAAGTTTAATAATGTCTGTAACACCATTTAAAGTAACTGCAAGATTGAGGTTTGCTAGTTACAGATTACAGTCTGTTCTTCAATAAGTAAAACTTTTAAGGATGAAATTCCAAGGGGGAAAATAAATAAACCTAATAATGTACTTTCATACTTTGCAGTTTAATAAAATGCACTGAACCAGTGAAGGCTAAGGTAATTTTCTGAGTGACTTTTTTGTAGGCAAACCATAAACGTGTCACTAATGACCTACTGTGCTGTCAGACAGGTGCTGATGACAGCACTCCTTATGTAAATGCTGGCTCCTTGGGCATTCACAAAGCCAGTTTAGTGCCATGAAGTAGCCTGACTGATATTAAAACATTGGCATATATAAGGTAGTAGAAAGGTGAATGAAGAAATCTACAGCAAGAATCCTGCTTTCAAGTGAGCAAGATGGGATTTAGAGGCAAAGGGGTGCAAGTGTATCTGTAGTAGCTGGGATGGATGTGCATGAAAAGTGGAAAGCAGGCCAAAAAGCAGGCCATTAAATAAAGGAAAATGTCTTGTAAGAAGAAGTGGAAGTGGCATTGTAGCCCAGAGAGGTAGAGTCAGTGGTGTTGCAAGTTCTGTAATTAGTAACCGAACTTGTATAGAACCCCTTTTGATACCCATCTCCATTAGTGATGATAGCTTAGTGTAATCCAATAGCCGCAAATGACAGAAAGAACCTCCAGGCCCACAAATCCGTTTGAGGTTGCCAGTCACAGGAACACTCTCTAGCCTCATCTCTGGCAAAGGTCACTGCTGATTGGCCGTCCTGTGGTGTAGTATAGGTAATGGAACAAACTCTCTGAAGCTTATGACTCCTGCAAGTTATTCCTAGTGAAGTAGAAAGAGAACAGAAGAACTAATGGACAGCCCTTTAACAAAAGGCTCACTCAGCCAACCGAGGCAGATGTTAGAGTAGAAATCTTTGTGTAGTTTCCTCATTTTTTGGGAGCTTTGAAAGAAAATCAAAGTTCTACGAGCAAATAAATGAGAGAAAATGCATTCAAGACTGCTAAGCAGTTAGTACTCGATCCTTCATAGATTGTAGTCCATAACATGAGATAATCTTGTACAGGGCAGTTTAGTAGTCAATTCCCATGTACCTGTACTGGACACAGATGCACAGTAAATATCCTTTAGTATGTCTCTCCCTGTTTTGTTTGCAGGTCAGGCAGCGAAGAGTTGAAAGAGGTGATGAGTAATGTCCCTGTAGAGTCTGTTGTTCATCAATCAACTTGAGTGTTCAGTTGTCCATATGCACTTTCATTTCTTTAGAGTTTTGTTTCAAAACGTTTATACTTCATAGTCAAAGGCTAAGCTAGAAACTACATAAATGGTTTTGCACAGCTGTAGCCAAGTTAGGCATTTTGAATGATTGCATTACTCTCGTGGGACTTACTAAAATCCTGAACCTGTAATTTAATGCTTCATAACTACTTTGCACACTTTGCATCTCAGTTCTTTGTCCTTCATTTGAATTAAGTGGCATTAAGGTCCATAAGCATAAAGGTACACATCCAGCTGTTTTTATGTGTTTTATTATCCATTTAGGCATACTAATGAATGAGTTGAATTATTTTAGACTTTACAGGAGCAAATTGAAATTTAACTAACTGAGTTCTGTGGTTTTACTCTGCTGCATATGTCACAGAACTTCTTGACACATTTTGCATTTATTAGCAGTGTAGGGTAACTGCTGTACAGGTTCTGAAGCTGTTACCTGTGGCAAAGCAGCAGAATTCAGGAAAGAGAGTCTGTAAGTGTGTTGGTCATATGCACCGTTAAAGGTGACTTACAGAGGTTAACTATTATCCCTTCTATGTTGCGTGGCAGGCTAGCCTAGATGACCCCTCTTCCTTCTGTCTTGAAGGTTACCTGGCAGGGGTAGTTATAAAATACTCCACAACACATTTATGCATGTGTAGTTTGTTTGATAGTGCTTTAAAGATTGGTCATATTTGTGTACAATTTGTATTGACTTCTGTGTCATATTTGTTGGTCAGTGTTGAATTCCATTATTTAGAAAACGTTCATTAGACATGCATATTAAAATCTGGGCTACATAACTTTATTATTAGTGGAAAAATATTAAAATTAATTTGAATACCTTAACATAGGCAACTGCAAAAATGTATTGGTTTGATTTCTGCAGTAAGTTCTTGCTTAACTTAACACACTAACACAGTTTGATCAGCAGTACCCTTTATTAATTATTTCATTCATTCATTCCTGACAGAGTTCTTTTTTTAACATTGATATGCGGACTGGAGTTCCGCTGTGGCGACCCCTAACCGGGAAAAGCCGAAAGACACAAACAAACAAATTGATAATCTCAAACAATCCATAAAAATAACTGTAGTGCATGGTATTTTTATGCAATCGTTTAGATTATTCATATCTGTGTTAGAAATTAAAATAGACTAAAATCTGTAAGATAACATTATAAAATGGGTTCTACCATCTAATTATTAATGGAGCACTGAAAGTTGTTGCCAGGTTTTAAGTTGCGCTCTGTTAAGACTGAAGAATGCTGCTTTAATCCTTTACCCCAAGGAAGATCACATTTTAGTTGAAGCACTGCATCATGTTTCTATTTATGATTGCATAATATTGTTATTAATTACTGAAAGTTTTGGTATTTTTGTCTCTGAATGCAACTTGTGAGATTTTTTCGGGGTTGATATTGTTTTGTTCCACTATTTATTGTCATATGGCTTGTACATGCTGTGATTGGCTATTCTGACATTTGCAGATGCGCAAGTGAGAATGTTTGCTTTTCCTTGCAACATTAAACATGATTAATTATCAGAAGGACTTGTATAAACCTGCTGCATTCAGTCAACCATTTAAAGTCTACTGAAATATAGATAATTAAAGGCAACTCAGCTTGAACAGTACAATTTTTTGGTAGGCATGTCTTGTGACTTTGACACAAATGCTGCTTGGGCCTAGGCCTTCAGAGATGCCATATGACAAAAACCTGCTAGATTTACTACTGATGTACAGCAAGCAGTGTTGGTTCTCTCTCTCTGATGCTCTAAGTCATTTTAAAGTAGTGCTGAAAACTGACCTACATAACTTTGAGCTCTCTACAATGACTTTAAAGTCAGACATATAACGGGATCTCTGACCTTTCTACTAAATGTGCAGATGGTATTTGTTCTGATGTCATTAATGGCTGCACCTGTCCGTACACAGACATTCAATAGTAGTTTCTGCTTCCTCACCTTTGTAACCTTACAAAGATATCCAACAGATGGCCTTCAGTGTATGCTAGAGTGTACACTGCTTCCCTATCTTCAGATACAAGATTGTGCTACTGCACCTCAAAGTCCTGCATTGGCGCCTTTCTGTACTTATCCTTGTAATTAATGGAAGTCTAAGGGGATGGTTGTGCCATCCTCTTAGCCCATAAAATCCTGTCGATAGTATCTGTAGTACCTGTGTAGTACTTAATCTCCTCTCCCATGCCCTGTCATCTATATTTCTCACCAGCACACAGAGTTGGTCTCAACCCTTGTTGTTTTATCTTTCTGTCTGCAGGAACGTTCTCCCTTACTCAAGTGTCCACAAACATGGTGGGAACAATGTTGTGCTGTGTACACTAGGTAGGAAAGAATTAAACTCTGCAAGTAGTGCATTCTCTTCGATTTGTTCTTCTTTGAAAGAGATATTGGTCTTCCTTCAAGGAGGCACACTTGTGCCAATTTAGTCACTATTTGTCACAGTCTAAGTGTAAGTTAAAATTACTTTAGCAATGAATTTTCTGTTTGTAAATCAGAGTCATCAGCAACACTTGTGATGTGAAACAGACATGCAGATGTTCTTCGTGTTTCACTGTTGCAGTCATCACATTTGGGTTATCCCTGCCAGGATAGCCCTCAGTTGGCCCGAATACCAGAGGCTTAGTATTTCTGCGTCAGTTGCTGTCACTTCAGGACTGACGTCAGGTGGTCAGTAGTATAAAGTAAGGCAGCCAGCGCCATTACATCAGTCTTTCTTGCTGAGGAGCCCGAAGCAGAAACAGTTTGCTCAAGTACCGGTCCGCCACTACCTGAGTTACATTTTCCAAATTGAAGTCTTCTAAAGCTAAGTACCCCATTGGGGATCCTTTTTTCTTGCTCTAACCGATGTCAGAAAAAGTTAACAATTGTCTCGCCTGTGGAAATCAAATATCACACCGAGACATTCATTTTTACTGCATTACTTGCTTTGGCCCAGGCCACGACGTCCCCTGCTGTCGCTTTTGTGCTTTGTTCAACGCCAGAACTATACGTCGTCGGGCCTTTATTGTAGCTAGATATTTTCGCTCTCAGTCCTCAATTTCCGATATGGCTTCAGTAAGCCATCTGACATCAGATCTTCCATAAAAACTTAAGGGTAAAGACAGAAACAGACCGCACAGGTCCAAACCTAAAAACAACACTTCCATTAAACTAGTCGTCAGTTCTCCGGTCCTCAGTGAGGCGCTTTCGCAGCCCCCTGATGCCAGCTTCAGTGGATTCACAGACCGCTACTGAGACCCTTTCCGAGCCTGGTATGCCGCAAAACTCTTCATCGACTAAGGATCCTGCGGTTGTCTCTACCTTGGATGGGTCCGGAACCACTGAGCAGGCTCCGGCTTCTGAGGAAATACTTCACACTACTGATTCTCGACACAAACCGACGACTTCTTTCGCATCTTCTGTTCTTTCGAAAACTGCCGAGTTTCTACGGCCTGAGGTATGAACCACACCCAAGAAACCGATGACCCCATCTCAGACACCTGCTTCCTTGCCTCGGTCTCAAATGCTTAAAATGGCAGAAAACCTTATAATGTTGATCAGGGGAAGCCAAGCTACTCCTTCCAAAAGAAAAAGAAGTTTGTCCCCAGTAGTCTTATCTGAACAGGAGTCCGATGACTCAGATGCCTCTGAATATGAAGACATGCAACCCCTCTCTGCTTATGAGGATTCTGATGCAGAGGAATGCATTCCTTCAGCCTCTCTACCCAAAGATTTTTCCCTTCATACTTTAAGGGAGCATTTCCAATGGGAATGTCAGGACTACCCTCAGTCTAAAAAGACTCAGGGAATTTTTAGGTCTTCCACAGCACAGACCCCTGGCCATTCCTCCTGTTCTGGATGTTGTGGATGATATTTTCATGGAATCTAGTTTAACTCCTGACACCTCCCCTCCCGCTCCCAGGAAACCTGATGGGTATTACAGAGTCCCTGACTCTCACAAATTTCTTTTCAAAAATCCTACTGCTGACCTGAGGTTATCTCCCAAGGGCCTAAAGGAGTCAAAGCAACTTCTGCTAAGAATCCCACCCCCTCAGATAGGGATTCCCGAGCATTAGACAGATTGGGTAAAAAAGTATACACCTCAGCTACTCTTGCTATTAGAGCACTAAATTGTCAGTTCCATATGCTAAAATTCCAGCAGCATACCATGGAACTCCTCAAACAAAAAAATATCAACTTTTCCTACTTGTGCAGAAAATAGAGTTGCAAGACTTTATGCATTCTGCAAATCAAGTAATTAAACACACCTTACACTGTGGTTTTGACACCCTAGAAGCTTCTTGCAGGGCAGCAGTCACTGGTTCTGTCCTTAGAAGGCATGCTAGGCTTAAGGAACAGCCCTTGCCAGACCATGTCAAATCTAAACTATTGGATGTACCCTTGCACAAAGACAACTTATTTGGCACCAAGCCAGAGGAGGTCTTAAAAAGATGGAAGAAGAAGCTAAATCTATGCAGACAGTTAAGGATTTCCTGCAGGTCCAGCCACCCAGGTTCAGTATGCATTGCCCCTCCAAACACTGGTCCTTTCCTGCCCACTCCAGGTCGGTTCAGCCCAGACCCCAGGGAAGCAGACCCCCAGACAACAGCCACAGTGAATGCAGAGATCAAGGCAATGGAGTACCTCCACTTCTTAACCAGGGAGTGCAAAGCCACCCCCTCATGGTAAGAACTCACAATGACTCTCCACTTCCACCACCTCCCTCTGTCCACCTGCACTTGCCTCTGGGAGGAAAACTTTCCTTCCATGCAAGCACCTGGGCCACCATTACCAATGACCGCTGGGTCCTCAACATAGTGTCTCCGTGATACATATTTTCTTTTCACACTCTACCATCCCCAAAAGGTTTCCCAGATCTACCTCCAAACCAGTGGGCAGAGGCCAAAAAAGCAAGTCCTTTCCCTGCTCTCCCTGAGAGCAATAGAGCACATTCCTGCAGAACAGATAGGCCAAGGTTTCTACCCCAGGCTCTTCCTGGTACCCAGAAAAGAGAGCACCTGGCGCCCCATCCTCAATTTATCCATTTTAAACACCTTCCTGGTGATACCAAAATTCAAAATGCTTACCCTTCAGCAACTACTACCTGTGCTCTCCAAGGATGCCTAGACCTCAAAGAGGCCTACCTACACATCCCAATTAAGGAATCATTTAGGAAATATCTATGTTTCGGGGAAGGACCTCTGCACTTTCAGTTCTCTGCGCTTCCCTTTGGCTTATCTACTGCTCCCAGAGTTTTCACAAAATGTCTGACTCCCGCCATTGCTTCTTGCAGGCTAAGAAATACTCTAATTAGGCTGGGGTGCCTTCTGTGTGGAGTCTGCATGTCCTCCCCACGGTAGAGTGGCCTCCGAAAGACATGTGTGAATGGGCATGCCTTTGCTGAAGGTTGGGAGTCGGGCTGGCAACTCGGCACCATAAAAATTGACTGCCAATCATTAGCGGACTGGAGTTCCGCTGTGGCGACCCCTAACCGAGAAAAGCCGAAAAGACAAACAAACCCAGACTTAGACAACTGCCTAATTCAGGCAGACAGTCAGGAAAAGCAGCTCAAGCAGCTGGCCTTTGTAAAGGACCTACTGACCTCCTTAGGGTACACTATCAACAATAAGAAATCCAAACTAGTACCCACCCAAAAAATTATATTCCTGGGAGCAAGCCTGGACACAGCATCCCAGATGGCATTCCTTACACCAGAAAAGCAAACTTACCTGACAGCCTATTTCTCTCAACTAGCCACCAGACCCCAGTTATCCAAAAGGAAAATCCTGCAAGCTCTGCGGTTCATGGCATCTTGCATCCTACTCATTCCATATGCCAGACCGCATATGAAGAAACTTCAATGGTACCTAAAAAGCCTTTGGTGTTAACACTCTCAAGACCTGGAAGCTCTTATACCAGTGATACCTTGTCTAAGAAAAGATTTCCTTTGATGGGCAGCAGCATGCTACCACAACAAGGGACTACCCTTCTCACCACCCCATGCCACCCAGACCCTCAACACAGATGCATCAGACTATGCCTGGGGTGCACACCTGAACTGCAGGTGCATACAGGGCCAATGGAGCCCACATCAAATACATCTGCACATCTACCAAAAAGAGATGTTAGCTGTCCAGCATGCATTGACAGCTTTCAGACCCCTTCTCTCCCCAGTGGCTCTACTGATCAAAACAGGCAACACCACAGTGGTGTGGTATCTCAACAAGCAGGGAGGGACTCACTCCTACCATCTGTGCAGGCTCGCCATGACCATTTGGCACATAGCCTCAGCCATGCAACTATACCTGTTAGCACAATTCCTGCCAGGCTCTCTAAACTATCTGGCAGACAAGTTAAGCAGAAATCTTCTGGATCCGCATGAGTGGTAGCTAAAATCAAAGATCCTTCACCCTTATAACTCAGAAAGGGGGCACCTCGAAGGTAGACCTCTTTGCTTCCCACTCCAACCATCAGCTCAGCAAGTTCTGCACCAGGGAGTCTCACTGCAGGGCCTGGAAAGTGAATGCTCTATCTTTCCAGTGGGTCAGCCTCTCGGTCTATGCATTTCCCCCACTACCTCTCATTACCAGGGTACTGCTCAAAATAAAGGAGGAAAAAACAAGGGCAACCTGATTGCCTTACACTGGCCACGCCAGCACTGGAACTCACTGCTGCACACTCTGTCCCCTCTGCCGCCATTGCATCTCCCTCAGATCCCAACACTCTTGACCCAAAGGGAAGGAGAATTCATGCATCACCAATTGCAGACCCTCAATTTGGCAGCCTGGCTTATTCCCTGACCCACTGTACAAGCTGACAATCTCAGTAAGCAGGTTCTAGATGTTATGCGTGAGGCCAGATGCCCTAGCACTAGAAAGTCTTATGCTGACAAATGGAAAAGGTTCTGCACCTGGATCCAGGCAAAGGGAGCCGATACAGCACAGCCCTTCCTACCTCTCATCCTGGATTAACTAGCTGACCTGCTACACAGGGGTCTATTCTTTTCCTCTTTTAAAATTCATGCCTCTGCTATCTCTGCTCATTTCAGCATTGAGCAACCTCTTTTCTCACACCCTCTCATCAAACAGTTCCTCAGAGGGGCTAGCAACTTGAGGCCACCCAGAAGAGCACCTACCCCAGCTTGGGACCTAAACTTTGTGTTAGAGAAACTCATCCTGCCCCCATTTGAACCAGCAGCTTCAGCAGAATTAAAGTTTCTCTCATGGAAGACAGCCTTGCTTTTGGCAATCACTTCAGCAAGAGTATCCGAGCTACAAGCACTAATGGCTGTAGAGCCCTTCATCATTTTTCATGCTTGTTTTGGAGGTGAAAAGGGTGTCGGATAGAGTGATGTTTATGAAGCTGGAAATTGATGGTGTAATGATTAATGTTGTTAGTGCATATGTTCCACAAGTTGGGTGTGCAATGGATGAGAAAGAAAAATTTTGGAGTGAATTGGATGAAGTGGTGATGACTGCACCCAAGGGTGAGAGAGTGGTGATTGGAGCAGATTTAAATGGGCATGTTGGTGGAAGGGAACAGTGGGGATGAGGAAGTGATGGGTAGGTATGGTGTTAAACAAAGGAATGCAGAAGGTCAGATGGCAGTGGATTTTGCGAAAAGGATGGATATGGCTGTGGTGAATACGTATTTTAACAAGAGGGAGGAGCATAGGGTGACATACAAGAGTGGAGGAAGATGCACACAGGTGGATTATATCTTATGTAGGAGGGCCAGTTTGAAGGAGATTGGAGACTGTAAAGTGGTGGCCGGAGAAAGTGTAGTTAGGCAGCATAGGATGGTGGTTTGTAGGATGACATTGGTGATCAAGAAGAGGAGGCTAAGTGTGAGGGCAGCACCAAGGATCAAATGGTGGAAATTGAAAAAGGGTAATTGTGAGGTGGAGTTCAGGGATGAGTTAAGACAGGCACTGGGTGGCAGTGAAAAGTTACCAAATAGCTGGCTAACTACAGCAGAGCTAGTAAGGGAGATGGCTAGAAAGGTGCTTGGTATCACATCGGGACAGACGAAGGACGACAAGGAGATATGGTGGTGGAATGAGGAAGTACAGAAGAGTATACAGGCAACGAGGTTGGCAAAGAAGAAGTGGGATTGTCAGAGATGAAGAAAGTAGACAGGAGTATAAGGAGATGAGGTGCATGGCAAAGAGAGAGGTGGCGAAGGCTAAGGATAAGGCATATGAAGAGTTGTATGAAAGGTTGGACACTAAGGAGGGATAAAAGGATTGGCTAGACAGAGGGACCGAGCTAGGAAAGATGTGCAGCAGGTAAAAGTGATAAAGGATAATGAGGGAAACATACTCACAAGCGAGGAGAGTGTGTTGAGGAGATGGAAAGAGTACTTTGAGTGGTTGATGAATGAAGAGAATGAGAGGGAGAGAAGGTTGGATGATGTAGGGATAGTGAATCATGAAGTACAGTGGATTAGCAAGGAGGAAGTAAGGATAGCTATGAAGAGAATGAAGAATGGAAAGGCTGTTGGCCCAGATGACATACCTGTGGAAGCATGGAGGTGTTTAGGTGAAATGGCAGTGGAGTTTTTAACCAGATTGTTTAATGAAATCTTGGAAAGTGAGAGGATGCCTGAGGAATGGAGAAAAAGTGTTTTGGTACCGATTTTTAAGAATAAGGGTGATGTGCAGAGCTGTAGTAACTACAGAGAGATTAAACTGATCAGTCACAGCATGAAGTTATACGAAAGAGTAGTGGAAGCTAGGTTAAGAAGGGATGTGATGATTAGTGAACAGCAGTATGGTTTCATGCCGGGAAAGAGCACTACAGATGCGATGTTTGCCCTGAGAGTGTTGATGGAGAAGTACAGAGAATGTCAGAAGGAGTTGCATTGTGTTTTTGTAGACTTGGAGAAGGCATATGGCAGGGTGCCTAGAGAGGAGTTGTGGTATTGTATGAGGAAGTCAGGAGTATCAGAGAAGTACATAAGAGTGGTACAGGATATGTACGAGGGTAGTGTGACAGCGGTGAGGTCTGCGGTGGGAGTGACGGATGCGTTTAAGGTGGAGGTGGGGTGACATCAGGGATCAGCTCTGAGCCCTTTCTTATTTGCAATGATGATGGACAGACGAGATCAGACAGGAGTCCCCATGGACTATGATGATTGCAGATGAAATTGTGATCTGTAGTGTGAGTAGGGAACAGGTGGAGACGACCCTGGAGAGATGGAGATGTGCTCTAGACTGAAGAGGAATGAAGGTCAGCAGGACTAAAACAGAATATATGTGTTTGAATTAGAGGGAGGATAGAGGAATGGTGAGGATGCAAGGAGTAGAGGTGGCGAAGGTGGATGAGTTTAAATACTTGGGGTCAGTAGTTCAGAGTAACGGTGAGTGTGGAAGAGAGGTGAAGAAGAGAGTACAGGCAGGATGGTGTGGGTGGAGAAGAGTGTCAGGAGTGATTTGTGACAGACAAGTACCTGTAAGAGTGAAAGGGAAGGTCTACAAGAGGGTAGTGAGGCCAGCTGTGTTATATGGGTTGGAGACAGTGGCATTGACAAAAAGGCAGGAGTTTGAGCTGGATGTGGCAGAGTTAAAGATGTTAAGATTTGCACTGGGTGTGACGAGGGTGGACAGGATTAGGAATAAGTATATTAGAGGGTCAGCCCAGGTTGGAAAGTTTGGAGACAAAGCCAGAGAGGCAAGATTACATTGGTTTGGACATGTGCTGAGAAGGGATGCGGAGTATATTGGGAAAAAGATGCTAAGGATGAAGCTACCAGGTAACAGGAAAAGAGGAAGGCCTAAGATAAGGTTTATGGATGTGGTGAGAGAGGACATGCAGGTGGTTGGTGTGACAGAGCTAGATGTAGAGGACAGGAAGAAATGGAAACAGGTGATCTGCTGTGGCGACCCCTAATGGGAACAGCCGAAAGAAGATGAGAGTCTCCCTCAGGACTAACCCATCCTTCCTGCCAAAAGTGGTGTCCAGTGTGACTCAAAACCAATCAGTTCATTTGCCCACCTTTTTCCCTAACCCACAAAACAAGGTGGAAATAATACTGCACTCTCTAGATGTGCACAGACCGCTCATATTCAATCTAGACAGGACTAAATCATTCAGAAAGACTTATCAGTTGTTAGTCAGCTTTGCTGCAGGAGCAGAGGGCAAAGCCATATCCAAACAAACCATTTCCAAATGGATAGCACAGTGCATCCATTTCTGCTACAAGCAACATGGGAAACCTCCCCCTAAGGGGGTCAGAACTCACTCTCCCAGAGCAACTTCCACCTCTACAGCTTTCTGCAGAGGAGTGCCCACCAGGTACATCCTGGAGGCTGCAACATGAACATCTGTTCATACCTTCACCAAGCATTACCACTTGTCTATCTTCTCCAAATCCAGGGCAGGCTTTGCCACTGCAGTCTTGCGGGGCATCCTAGCCAGCCCCCAGTCTTCTTGACTGACTCCACCCTTTTCCTCAGCTTTGGGAATCAACCCAAATGTGATGACTGCAACAGTGAAACACGAAGAACATAGTACAGTTGTGTACACTTACCATAAATGTAGATGTTCGAGTGTATTCACTGTGGCAGTCATGGTTTCCCTCCCTCCATCCTCCATTCTCTTTCTCTCTTATTGCAAGGAACTTTTTGGTATTTACTTTCTACTGGAGGGGTACTTCCACCACATCCTGGCTCCCACTTGGGGGCTCCTGACAGGGCAAGAAAAACTGATGTAATGGCATTGGCTGCCTTACTTTATACTACTGACGACCTGACGTCAGTCCTGAAGCGACAGCAACTGACGGAGAAATAGTAAGCCTCTGATATTCGGGCCAACTGAGGGCTTTCCTGTCTGTGATGACTGCAACAGTGAATACACTCGAACATCGACATTTATGCTAAGTGTACACAACTGTACTTTTGCTGTCAAAACTTCATTTGTAGTGCCATCCTTGTAAATATGAGGCTGAGTGCCCACTTCCTGTTGTGAACAATTTTTCAAGTGTAGTATTGGTTTCTTTTGTAAATATGTTTCCCTAATTTTATATGCAAAATATTTCACTACACTGTTTTGAATGGCTTTGGACCTTGTTAAGGGTCATCTAAGAGCCCTGTTCCAGGATAGTTTACCTAGTAGGCAGGTTCGCTCCCCTTCCTACACAAAGTAAGCATTTGTTTGCTCCTCAAATGTAGCTATATTTTCAGATTCCCTTATAATAGAAGGATTATTCAAAGACTTGGCTACCAAGTATGGAAATGTTTCTGTTTTATAGTGCTATTGTATTCCCTATTGACGTGAGCAGGTTATTATTTTAGAACCTTTGTTATGATGAACAAATACATTCTGCACCCATTGTTAAATGTAAAGATTCATCCTTGAAACATTTAAATGTCCAGATGATATCCTTTTTAGTAATCTGTAATAGAGTGTAATTTTGAACCTATCCAGCCTTCCTTTTATCCCAACCTTTTAACTGATGTGACATTCTTGGTGTAACACTGGCAAATCTTCTCTAAAAGCAAAGTTGGTAACGATCAAATGCGTACAGAAGCCAGAACAGCAAAACTGTAGCTAGTGTAGGACAAACGGGATGGTTGTCCTGGGCACAAGCATGGGGAGTGTGTTCCACACTGTGAAAGAATTGCCAGTTGGTCACTGTCATTTAATTAGCCAGAATTACCATCACATCTCCTCAAGTAATTTAAAGTACTGCCTGACATGACTCTGTCTATAGCAGGGTGATGTACTAGTTGCTTGCTACAGTTTCTGTTGGAGGACTAGGAAAGAACTGCTGTGTGTCATATATTTTTCCTAGAGTTGGCAGACTTTTTTTTTTGCTCCTTAATTCTGGTTGATGGGGGGGCACAGACTAGGGAGTTACCCAAAGCACCAATTGTCCCAGCTACAGCTCCGCAAAGCACTTCTCAGTTTTTGATCTTATTGTTGGAAACAAGCTTCACTCTCTTATGTCTAGATGTTATTGTCTAAATTGTTGCAAAATGTCATTTAAAATTTAAAGAAAAACTCAAAGTAACAGATAAATTGAGCTGCTTAACAGCGTACTTTAATTTTATCAGCACTAGAGACTTGCTTCTTAAGTAAAAAGTGATAAAAATGAATCCCAGCATGTCAAAGGGGCATTTAAATTCCCTGCTGTGACAGTATGATTATTAGAAGTGCATTTTAAGAGTACTGAGAAAAAGGTATTATAGTATTTTCGTTGGTTTTCAGGTTTGAGCTACTCTAGAATTATAATTGTATATTGTTTCCCCATCCTGATACTGGTTGCCATTCTCTGCACTGTGGATTCATTTCGCATCAGTGAAGACTCTGGTGGCTAATTTGATGGGGAGCTCACCAGCCATGTGCTCACATCTAAAATGACGGTACTCTGTATAGCTGGAGCATTGTTGATTGAAACCAAGTTACTCTAATAAACCTTGTATATATCTTTTCACCCTGAAGAATATTTTTCAGGTCTAGCAATTTATTTATGTTTTACTTATGTTTCTAGTTGCAGAAATATCAAGTTAGTATTGCTTATGTTTCCCCTTACAGCTTGATCAAGGCAGTATGTAAAAAAAATACTTAATCATTTGTTATATCTTTGTTCCTAATATTTGGTTTTCTGTGCATCTTAGATTGTATCCATCTTGTGCAAAAGATCTAGTGCTGCGATAGGTTTTCACATAAGCCTGTCTGCTAATTTCCAGTTTTTAGATCTGTCCTGCTGATTTTACTGTTGAGAGAGTACTTGCCAAACTGGTCTTATAGTTGGCCAGTCTTGGAGATGATAATATATCTATCAGTGTGAAATTAATGTCCGTTTCATTTCCATTCTGTATGATTACTTCTATAGCTTTACATATGTCTTTAATACTTATTCTTCCTGTGTCATTATTGACAGCTACTATAATGACCTCCCTGTATAGCTCAAATGTTTTTTTACTCTGATTAAGTAGTGCTCCTTTAATGCCAGATAATGACACCCTCTCAGGCAAGTGACAGTTACCTTCGCTATGGTTACCTATTAGAAAATCGAAGTTACGGAACTTCGAATACCATATGGTCAACACCATATGATCGAAGTTCCGTAACTTCGAAATTAAAAAAAAAAAAAAAAAACAGACAACGTACCCTGATGGGTTAAAGCAGGGGGGCAAGCCCTGCACCCCACTACTTAAATGTACCAACTCCGAGATCGCACTTTAATGCACTACAGTGCGGAAAGGGAAGATTTCCCTTTCCTGCATTGTAGCAAGATCTCGGAGTTGGTATATTTAAGTAGCGGGAGGTGTGGGGGGTGCAGGGGGCTTTCCCCCCTGCCTACACCCTTTACTTTTTCCTTTTTTTTTTTTTTTTACGTTCATTTTAAAGAATTCGAATTTCCAATTGTTCGATCATTAAAGGTCGACCTTTAGTGATTCAAACAATTGGAAATTCGATGTTCCAGTAGGAACCCCTTGGCTATACCAGCTGTGGGTAATACATTTATAGCATTTTAAACAGTGACTAAAATCCCTTTTTTAATTCCCAATCTTTGTGAGGGGGCAGTATATGTTTATTGGTCCATTCAGTGTTTGTCACATTGAATATTTACTGCTTCTCTTCCCATGTCACGCATAATTTGCATTTACTTCTATTGTCTCTTTCACTGGGATCTAGCCCCCCCAACCCACCTCAGCACGTTCCTTATATTCTGATTGTGTATCCTCATTTCCTAATGTTTCATCATGTGCTCTCAGTATTTTTTGCTAATTTTGCTATTGTCTCATCCTGTTGTAATATAGTTATCAGCTGTTATAATGAGTTTGTTTAATTGCTGGGGCCAGCATTGTCATTTATCTCCACATTGTCTAACTCTATAGTGTCCAAGGTAATTTCCAGACCATAGTTATCATAATAGCACAAGCGCACACAATCAAAATCCACCCGAGTACTCTTATCTATCTGTAGTCCCTGTCCCCTGCACCTTCACTACCTAAAGCCATTTAAGCAGATATCGACACTTATTAATTTTTTCTTTTCTGGAAACCAGTTTATAGTATCTTCATTTAGAATTCTGCAAGTTCAAGTCTGATATTTCCTAAGAAAACACAGACTCTATTAGAAAATGTAATCTCATTAGCCCTAATTCTTGTAAGGAAGCTTCAAGCAGTTAGTTCATAGTATATAGTAGATCATAATCAGTAGCTGAAATAATTTCTAAACAAACTGCTGGTACATTCACAGTATCCGGTTTAAGCTGTTAATCACAAATATGGTTAATAATGTTGCCCTGAAGTGCATTCCGAAGGCTCACTAGAGATGTCTTCAGCGGGTATAGGTAAGTATCATGTAGGAGGTTTAGGAGGTTTGCGCTATAATATACCGGTGTGTGCTAGAATATACAGGTGTGTGCTGTAATGTACTGGTGTGTGCTGTAATGTGCTGTATTGCCTTATCCGTGGTACTCATGCTCACCACACAGATGTGGTTTTTGCTCATCTTTGTACATGATCACTGGTAGCACATAGCAGCTTGCTAAGGATTAGTGTGATGAACAAGGGCCTTAAGAGGGCATCCCCAGTCCATGTAGCTGTGCTTGGCATGCTCCTCTCTTGCTAATCCACACAGATTTTGCATGTCCCTGTCCAAATCAGTACTTGCACCTAATGTAAGTCTGCTGCCTGGAGGCTGGACTTTTCAGCAGCATAAAAAGCAAAAGGTAAATGCTGTATGGATACCCTGTTCTGAGACTTTTCCATCTAACCCTCAGTCTGCTGCACATTCAAACCTCTGTTAATGTTCTTTGTGTTTCACTGTTGCAGTCATTACATTTGTGTAATCTGCTGGCAGGTTGCCCTCAGTTGTCCTGAATTCCAAAGTCTTGGGTCCTGCGTCGGTTGCTGTCTCCTCTTCCATGACGTCAGGTCGTCAGGGGTATAAAACATGCAGCCGATGCCATTTTCTTTAGTCTTTCTTGCCGCGCAGTGCCCGAAGCAGAAGCATTTCACAAGTGTCTGTCAGCCGACTACTGAAATATCCGAGTTTGAGTTTCAGAACCGAAGTCTTCACTAAAGATAAGTACCCCGGTGGGGAAACTTTTTTCCATACCGATGTCAGAAAAAGTTAGTAATTGTATTACTTGTGGGAAGCAAATACCTCATAAGGATTTCCATTTATACTGTAGTCCCTGCCTAGGCCCTGATCATAATGTGCCTGGCTGTCGGTTTTGTGCTAGATTTAACCAACGCACTATTAAACGTCTGTATATTTTTGCATCAAAGTATTTTGGAAACAGATTTAACTACCCAGAAATGTTGTCGGATAGCAATCCGACTACCGGAGTGCATAAAAAACGCAAAGAAAAGGACAGAGAGAGACAGTCAAGGTCCAAAACCGACAACAAAGCTTCTCCTAAGCCAGTCGCCGGTTCGCCGGTACTCAGTGAGGTGCTTTCGCAGCCCCTGATACCCGCTACTTTCGAGTTGCAGGCCCCTACTGACACCCATGTGGAGTCCGGCATGCCGCGAGATACTCAAAGTATTGGACCCACGGATGTATCTCCCTCTGATGGGTCCGGAGCCGCTGAGCAGGCACCGGCTCCTGAGGGTGTATTCAGGCCTCAACATTTGCATATCAAATCGATGACAGCTGCAAAACCAAAGACAAAAGCAACTTCTAAAACTAAAAAACTGATGCATGAGCCACATGCACAGGCCTCTATGCCTAAAAAACAGATGATCAAAATGGCTGAAGACCTTATTACCTTGATCAGGGTTACCCATCCCCCTCCAGATAAGAGGCCTAGGCAAGACACTGATTATGAATCTTCAGATTAGGTTTCTATTTCTTCTGATTCCTCTTCTGATCAGGAATTATCTGTACCTCCCTATGAAGATTCAGATGCAGAGGAATCTATACCATCTGTATCACCTCCTGAGGATTATTCATTTGGAGAAACTTTGCATACTTTGAGGGAGCATTTTCACTGGGAGAGTCAAGATTTCTCAGAATCAAAAAAGAGGCTCAAGGATTTTCTTCTCCCTCAGCACAGGCCTTTAGCCATTCCCCCTGTTTTAGACATTGTGAATGATGTGTTTTCGGAGTCGAGTTTGACCCCAGACTCTTTACCTCCGGCTCCCAGCAAGCCTGACAGATATTGCAGGGTCCCTGACTCTCATAAGTTTTTATTTAGAAACCCTGCTGCTGATCCTGAAACTTTTTCATAGGGTCCAAAGGGAGTTAAGGCCTCAACAGCAAAAAATCCTACCCCCTCTGACAGAGATTCAAGGGCACTGGATAGATGGGGAAAAAAGGTTTATACCAATGCAACCTTAGCAATTAGGGCCTTAAATTGTCAATTTCATATGCTCAAGTATCAACAACATGTTATAGGATTGCTGAAACAGAAAATGATGTTGATTTCTGAATGTGCAGAAAATAAAGAATTGCAGGAATTATTGCATGCAGCTGAACAGGTTGGAAAGCATACTTTGCAGTGTGGTTTTGATTCCTTAGAGGCCTCCTGCAGGGCCGCAGTTTCTGGGTCTGTGAATAGGAGGGCATGGCTGGCTAAAAGAACAAAATTTACCTGATCATGTTAAAGCTAAATTGTTAGATGCACCTTTATAGCATGATACTCTGTTTGGTATTAAGGCAGAAGAGGTTTTAAAGAAAATGGAAGACAAAGCTAAGTCTATGCAAACTGTAAAAGACTTCTTACAAGTGCAGCCATCAAGATTCAGTAGACACTGGCCTACAAAAAATTAGTCCTTTCCTGTGTCAGACAGAGCTCAGAGGGGCAAATCCAGATGCCCTAAGGGTTCCAGATACCAGGTGCAAGATTCATACAGGTCAAAGCAATGGGGGCACTTCTACCTCCAGATCTGGAGGAGATAAAGCGCAAACCTACAGAAAACAGTCCCAATGACTTTCCTCTGCCTGCACCAAGCACTTATCTTTAGGCAGCACCCTTAGGGGGAAAATTAGCACTTTTTGCTCAAAATTGGCAGTTAACCCAGGACAAGTGGGTGCTAAACATAGTATTACAGGAATACAGATTCCATTTCCATACTCTGCCAATGGCAAACGGTTGATCAGATCTGCCAAAAAATCAATGGGCAGAGGCACAGAAACAGGTTACGTTCCTCATGGATTTGGGAAAAAGGACAAGGTTTTTACTCGACTGTTCTTCGTACCCAGAAAGGACAAGGCCTGGCAGCCAATACTGGATTTATCGATTTTGAACACATACCTGGACATTCCAAAATTCAAAATGCTGACTTTGCAGCAGCTTCTGCCCATGCTGGGCAAGAATGCTTGACTGGTGACATTAGACCTAAAAGAGGCATGCCTGCATGTCCCAATAAGACAATCATGCAGAAGATGCCTCAGATTCAAGGCTGGCTTGATGCATTACCAATTCTCTGCACTGCTTATCTACTGCGCCCAGGGTCTTTACAAAGTGCCTGGCACCAGTAATTGCATTTTGCAGACAAAGAAGTATTCAAATATATCCTTACTTGGATAACTGTCTCATTCAAGCAGAGAACAAGGACATTCTTCTTCAACACCTGGCATTTGTGAAAAGGCTTCTAACATGCCTAGGGTACATGATAAACGAAAAGAAATCACAACTGGTACCATCTCAAAAGATAACATTCCTGGGTGCAAGCTTGGATACAACTGCCCAGATGGCTTACCTCACGCCAGACAAGCAAAGGCAACTAACTACTTACTTCAAACTGATGGCAACAAAAACCCAGTTATCTGCAAGGCAAATTCTGCAGGCTTTGGGCTTCATGGCATCCTAAGAAACACAAAAATCCAGGCAGAGTGGCAAACCCAACTAGTCCATGTGCAGTGACCTGGTAACCAAAAAGGAAAGCAGAGCGAAGGTAATCCAAGTTGAGATGTTTATTCACATCAAATGGACAAAACGATATAACAAGCGCTTTCGCTCAGCTTAATGCTGAGCTTCCTCAAGTTAATTTTAAAAATGCCAAATGGCCACATTAAATAGTCATTTCTAAATCACTAAATTGCTTAATTAATTAATTAAGCATTGCAATTCAATATAACAACTGAATGATACAATTAAAGGAGAATACAATTAAAAAACATCTCCAAGCCAAGGGTATCGCTGGAAAATAGTATGTTAAAAACTTGAATTGAATAAGACAGTGCCACAACCAAAAACAGGGTTAAATAAAGGAATATCACTACAAAAAATGGGATTACATTAAAGAACATTAAAAATGTTTAAGAATGTTAAACTAAGAAAATTTGTTAAATGGTTTAAGAAAATATAAATATATTCTTGTGTTATTAAAAAGTAATTACAATAATAAATATCTAAAAAACAGTTAAATATATATATATATATATATATATATATATATATATATATATATATATATATATATATATACAATGTGTAATGACACTGTCTAAAACCCAAAAATCTCACAAGCGTGCCATTTTGTTTTTAAGAATGCTGATGATATTGATGTTGTCATTCATGCCTGGGGGGTCTATTGGCGTTCAGCCTTAGTTGCCAGAGAAGTTCTCTGTATTCCAAGGCTGTCTCCCAGTCACCCCCTCTGGCACCACTTGTTGTAAAACTAAAAACCTTAATTCATAATTGGGGCATGTTAGGGAATGTTTAAAAAAGGCATTAGAATCTTTCTGTTTGGAAATATCATAAAATGTTCATAGATTCTTGGGTTTGCCACTCTGCTTGGATTTTTGTGTTTCTCTGTCACGCTTCGGATTTTTTCATTGTTTGGACTTCATGGCATCCTGCATTCTACTGATTCCATATGCAAGACTGCATATGAGGAAACTGCAATGGTACCTAAAAAGTTTATGGAGTCAACATTGTCACAGTCTGGAAACATTGATTTCTCTCATTCCCTGCCTACAACGGGAGTTTCTGTGGTGGGCAAAGGCATGTCACCAAAACATAGGACGGTCCTTCACTCTACCCCCTGCCAGCCAAATCTTAACAGATGTATCAGATTATGCCTGGGGGGGCCCACATGGCAGGAAGATGCATTCAGGGCATATGCACCCCAAAACAAATGCATCTACATATCAACCAGAAAGAGATACTAGCTGTTCAAAATGCCCTAACAGCCAGACTTCCTTCATCCAGGGCAACTAATGATAAAGACGGACAACACCACGGTCATGTGGTACATAAACAAGCAGGGGGGGACACACTCGTACCCCCTTTGCAGATTAGCCATGGCACTATGGGGCACAGCTTTGACTTACCAAATACATCTTCAAGCTCAATTCCTGCCAGGAAAGCAAAATACTCTGGCAGACGATTTAAGCAGAAACCTTATGGATCCTCACAAGTGGAAACTAGATCCACAAGTCTTCAGCATGATAACAAAGAAATGGGGGAGCCCAGACATAGATCTTTTTGCCTCTCCTCAAAATTATCAATTGAAAAGATTCTGCACAAGGACTTATCACAGACAAGCATGTAAAGTGGACGCTCTATCCTTCAGTTGGAAAAACCTATCAGTTTACACCTTTCCTCCTCTGCCTCTTCTTCCCAAGGTCCTCCTAAAAGTCAGACAAGAGAAACCAAAGATGATACTAGTTGCCCCGGACTGGCCCCACCAATACTGGTACCCAATCCTAAGGAACTTGTCTCAATACCCAGCTTGGATCTTACCTCAAAGACCTCAACTACTGTCCCAGCAAAACAATCAGATCCTGCACAATCAACTCCAGACACTGAACCTGGCAGCATGGCTGATCATGTAGTTATACAAACAACACCTCTCAGTAAAGCTGTGATGGATGTCATTTTAGAAGCCAGAAGGCCTAGTACTAGAAAATCTTATGCGGATAAATGGAAGAGATTCTGTGCTTGGAATCAATCACAGGGGACTGGTACAGCAGAACCAAATATTCCTAAGATATTACAATATTTGACTGAGATGTTTGGCAAAGGCCTATCTTTCTCATCAATTAAAATCCATGCCTCTGCCATTTCAGCTCATTACAATACAAAGCCACCAATCTTTTCTCATCTTTTACTAAAGCAGTATCTTAGAGGAGCCAAAAATTTAAGGCCTCCTAGAAAATCACCAATACCTGCATGGGACCTCAATTATGTGTTGGAAAAGCTCACCCTGCCTCCATTTGAACCAGCTGCTACCGCTGATATAAAGTTCTTATCATGGAAAACAGCTTTGCTACTAGCAATTACTTCAGCAAGAAGAGTTTTAGAGCTACAGGCCCTCATGGCTATAGAGCCTTTTATCATATTTTACCCAGACAGGGTGTCTCTGAGGACAAATCCTACACTTATGCCTAAGGTGGTTTCCAGTGTGGCTCTTAACCAAACTATTCATCTGCCAACCTTTTATCCAAATCTGCAGAACAAGGGGGAGAGAATTCTGCATTCCCTGGATGTACACAGACAGCTAAGATTCTACTTGAGCAAGACTAAAGCTCTAAGTAAAATTGAGCAATTACTAGTGGCATATGCTGCAGGATAAGAAGGAAAGGCTATTTCAAAGCAGATAAGCCACTGCATTCGTTTCTGCTACTTACACCATGGTAATCCTGTGCCCAAGGGCATTAGGTCTCATTCCACCAGAGCTGCAGCTACTTCAGCAGCCTTTCTCAGAGGAGTACCAACCAAAGACATTCTAGAGGCTGCTACTTGGAATTCTGTTCACACCTTT
Organism: Protopterus annectens; assembly: GCF_019279795.1. Classification (NCBI taxonomy): domain Eukaryota; kingdom Metazoa; phylum Chordata; order Ceratodontiformes; family Protopteridae; genus Protopterus; species Protopterus annectens. Next base: position 1,627,227,793 of record NC_056735.1, on the reverse strand, counting down.
ACAAAGCATTATCATTTGCCTCTCTACTCTAAGTCCAGGGCAGGCTTTGCCACTGCAGTTCTGCAGGGCCTTATAGCCGCACATAATGCTGTTTATCTCCGGCCACCCAACCATAGCTTTGGGATTCTACCCAAATTTAATGACTGCAACAGTGAAACACAAAGAACATGGTACAGTTTTGTACACTTACCATAAATGTAGATGTTTGAGTGTATTCACTGTTGCAGTCCAGGTTACCCTCCCGCCATTCCCCTTTCATTCTGGAGTTTATCTTTCCTTATCTATCTTCTACAACCTATGTGGTGTATTTGCTTGTAGATGAAGGTAAAGTATATATATATATATATATATATATATATATATATATATATATATATATATATATATATATACATACATACATATTTTTGCTACCTTTTTGGGGGCACCTGACATCTGGGGCAAGAAAAACTAAAGAAAATGGCGCCGGCTGCATGTTTTACACCCTTGACGACCTGGAAGAGGAGACAGCAACTGACGCAGGACCCAAGACTTTGGAATTCAGGCTGACTGAGGGCAACCTGCCAGCAGATTACCCAAATGTAATGACTGCAACAGTGAATACACTCGAACATCTACATTTATGGTAACTGTACAAAACTGTACTTTCCATTTCACTTCCCATTTCAACGTCATTCTGTGTTACAGTCATGTCTCCATTGTGAGGGTCCTATACACTTCCCCTTTCTAGCATCACAGTATTTTGCAGAATCAAGCTGTCTCTGTCAAGTTACTACAGTCCGCTTAGCAGCATAAATCTGATAACGTTTACTTTTAGTTTAATTTTAACCGTAGGTGTAACATTTGCTGCACAGGTAGGTTGCTTCATGTCATTCACTGTAGAGACATAGAAGCACATTTTTAAAGTATGCCACTTGTTAAAATTGATTCAAGGATAAAAAAGCTGCTTCAAAAGCTAATATTGCCGTGTTATGTGGATGGACAAGGCAAATGGGAACAAGATGGTGTGCTGTTTGGATTAAAGACTGGTGTCTTTAAAACTATGCCTCCAAACTAAATTTTAATGTTACCAAGGAAGAAATGCATTTGTACTTTGTCCTCTGTCACTTTTTTGAAATAAATGGGAAAGTTGCTTGTTTTGTCAAAAACATGTATTTAAACAGTTTCTCATACATGCGTAACCTCATACATGTTTCTGTTTGAGCTTCTAATAGTGGTAAATATAATGTTTATTGCAATCAGAAGTTGAATTGTAATGTAGTTGACCTACATCTTCTTCACAAGTATGTTACTGTGAACAGTCTTTCATACATGATTTGAATGAGTCTTGAAATACTGTTTTATTTGTAGAGGTCTAGGAAATATATACAAGGTAATGGGTATTTTTGACAACATAAACTTAAACATACAGTAAAACAAGTTGTAACTCTGGGTGGCGTTGTGGTGTATTGGTTAGTATTGCTGCCCTTTGCTTCCTTTTGGGACATGTTCTCTGTGTCCTAGTGGTTTTCAGCTGGGTTTCTGGTTTAATCTATATCCCAAAGACAAGCCAGTAGGTTAATTACCAAGTGTATGAACTTCCTGTTTTGTGTGTATGTGAGACCATTGCTCTGGGGTACACTAGTGTCCCATCCAGGATTGGCTGTCAGCCTTACATCACCCCAACAAACTCTAAATAGGCTGAACTATGTATTGGAAAATGGACAGATGGGTGAAATTGTCAGATTTTTTCAAGAAACACAGGAATCTGAAAGATCTAGTAAATGCAGTTAGGGAATATGCATGTTTGAATGTTGACTGCACAAATTAATTAATGCATTTCTTGCCTTCATTTTTTGCAGGAATGGTTTAACTACACTCCTGCAATTAAGGCATACAGGAGAGATCACATGCAGCTTGCTTTCTGAGTGCATCTTCGTGAGCAGTGAGGCAAACAGTGAAAAGGTAAGGGCACAGATTAATTTTGCAGGCATGTGTGGCTGTGATTATATAACATTTATCTTTGAGAAGATGTATGCAAAGAAGGATGTCATAGAAGGTCCACTTTCCAGGTTAAGCTTATCAATCATATATATAATAGAAGCACATAGGGGCTAAGCATTCCTCTCAGCTGATGTTCTGCGTGTTTCACTGTTGCAGTCATTACATTTGGGTTATAGGCTTGCAGGTAGCCCTCAGTCGGCCTGATTAACAAAGTCTTGGGTCCTGCATCGGTTGGTGTCCCTTCTTCCATGATGTCAGGTCGTCAGGGGTATAAAACATGCAGATGACGCCATTACATTAGTTTTTCTTGCCGTGCCGTGCCCAAAGCAGAAGCAGTTTGCAAGTGCCAGTTGGCTGACTCCTGAAATTTTCGTTTTCGAGTTTCAGAACCGAAGTCTTTAACTAAAGCTAAGTACGCCGTTGGAGAAACTTTTTCTTGCTCCTTACCGATGTCAGTAAAAGTTAATAATTGCATTACTTGTGGAAACCAAATACCTCATAAAGATTTTCATTCGTACTGTATTCCTTGCCTAGGCCCTGACCACGACGTACCTTGCTGTAGGTTTTGTGCTTTATTTAATCAGTTGTCGATATATTTTTGCCTCTAAATATTTCAGTTCTCTGTTTAATTATCCAGAAATGTCGTCGGTTAACCATCCAACTACTGGGATTCTGAAAAAATGCAAAGATAAAGACGGAGACAGGCCGCCGAGGTCCAAAATTGCCAATGATGCTTCTCCTAAGCCATTCGCCAGTTCTCCGGTACTCAGGGAGGTGCTTTTGCAGCCTCTGATACCCGCTACTTCTGATTCGCAGGCCTCTACTGAGACCCATTTGGATGCCGCGAGATGCATCAAGTATGGAACTTGTGGATGTCTCTACCTTGGATGAGTCCGGAGCCGCTGTGCAGGCACCAGTTTCTGAGGGTGTGTTCAGGCCTACGGACTTGCAGATTAAACCGACGCCTCCTTCTTCACTAAGGCCTAAATCTCGAACCATGCCTGAAAAAACGACTCCCAGGCCACATGCTCAGGCCTCTATGCCTAAAAAACACATAATGAGAATGGCTGAAGATCTAATAACTCTAATCAGGGGTGGCCACCCCCCCCCCCCATCTAAGAGGCCTAGGACTGAAGTTATTTATGAACCTTCTGACCAGGATTCTGTTTTTTCTGATTCTTCTGATGATCTGGATTTGCCCTTATCTACTTATGAGGATTCTGATGCAGAGGACTCCATTCCCTCTACTTCCCCTCCAGAGGATTTTTCTTTTGGGGAAACATTACATACTCTAAGGGAGCATTTCCACTGGGAAAGCCAGGACTTTTCTAATTCAAAAAAGAGGCTTGGGGATTTCTTACTCCTACCTCAGCATAGGCCTTTAGCTATTCCTCCTGTACTAGACATTGTTGTTGATGCTTTTTCGGAATCTAGCTTGGCCCCTGATTCCTTGCCTCCTGCTTCCAGAAAACCTGACAGATACTACAGGGTTCCTGAGTCACACAAGTTCCTTTTTAAAAATCCTATTGCGGATCCAGAGACTATTTCACAGGGACCCAAGGGCATTAAGGCTTCTACTGCGAAAAATCCTACCCCTTCTGATAGAGACTCCAGGGCGCTGGATAGATGGGGTAAGAAGGTTTACACTTCTGCAACCTTGGCCATTAGGGCTTTAAACTGCCAGCTTCATATGTATCAGCAACATGTTATTGGATTGCTTAAACAGAAAATGATTTTGATTCCTGACTGTGTGGAAAATAAAGACTTACAGGATTTAATGCATTCTGCTGAACAAGTTGGAAAACATACTTTGCAATGTGGTTTTGATTTATTAGAGGCCTCTTGCAGGGCTGCAGTTACTGGGTCTGTGCTCAGAAGGCATGCTTGGCTAAAGGAGCAATCTTTGCCTGATCATGTTAAAGCTAAATTGTTGGATGCTCCCTTAAATCAGGGCAGCCTGTTTGGCAACAAGGCTGAGGAAGTTCTTAAGAAGATGGAAGATAAAGCTAAATCTATGCCAACTGTTAAAGGTTTCTTACAAGTTCAGCCTCCTAGATTTAGTAGGCACTGTCCCTCCAAGAATTAGTCCTTTCCAGCCCCTTCCAGGTCTTCTCAAGCCGAACCGAAATACAGCAAAAACCCCAGGTTTCAGTCCCAGGGGACACACAGGACTTAGCAGTGGGGGGCCTCCACTTCCAAATCTGGGATTAATAAGACTCCCCCTATGGTAAACTGTCTCAATGACTTCCTTTTAAAATGTCCAAGCACTTATCAACTGACTGCCCCTTTGGGGGGAAAGATTGCTCTTCATGCAAACAACTGGGAACTCATTACCCAGGACAAATGGGTTTTAAATATAGTGTCCCAGGGATACAGATTTCACTTCCACACGTTGCCAACACCAAGCGGGTGGCCGGACCTACCCCCAAATCAGTGGGCAGAGGCCCAAAAACAAGTACTTTCTCTCTTAAGCATGGGGGCTATTCAACTGGTACCAGAAGAGGAAAAGGGACAAGGTTTCTACTCAAGACTTTTCTTGGTACCCAGAAAAGACAATTCATGGCGTCCTGTTCTGGGTCTGTCTAAACACCTTTTTGGAGATTCCAAAATTCAAGATGCTGACTCTTCACCAATTACTTCCTATGCTAGGCAAAGATGCCTGGTTGGCAACACTAGATCTAAAAGAAGCATACCTGCACATCCCAATCAGGGAATCTTGCAGAAGATATCTATGCTTCAAAGCAGGCTCCACGCACGGTCAGTTCTCTGCACTGCCCTTTGGCTTATCTACTGCACCCAGGGTATTAACAAAGTGCCTAGCTCCAGTTATTGCATTTTGCAGGCAAAGAAATATTCAAATATACCCTTACTTGGACGATTGCCTAATTCAGGCAGAAAGCCAGGACATACTTTTGAATCATCTGGCCTTTGTGCAAAGGGTTCTAACTTGTCTGGGGTACACCATAAACAAAAATAAATCACACCTGGTACTCTGTCAACAAATTGTATTCCTGGGAGCAAGCTGGAATACAGCTTCCCAGATGGCTTACCTCACACCAGAGAAACAAATTCATTTGACAACCTACTTGAAACAAGTGGTCACAAAAACCCTGCTATCTGCAAGACAAATACTGTAAGCATCGGGGTTCATGGCCTCCTGCATTCTTTTAATTCCATATGCAAGACTGCATATGAGGAAACTACAGTGGTATCTAAAAAGCCTATGGTGTCAACATTCTCAGGACTAGAAGCAATGATTCCTATCATACCTTGCCTATGATTAGAATTCCTTTGGTGGGCCACCAAAACAAGGGACTACCTTTCACACCATCCCCTGCCACCCAAACCCTAACAGATGCATCAGACTATGCATGGGGGGCTCACCTGGCAGGGACGTGCATTCAGGGAAAATGGAACCCAAGTCAAACGCACCTGCATATCAGTCAAAAAGAAAGGTTAGCTGCACAGAATGCTCTGACAGCCTTCAAGGACCACATTCTTCCAGGACAACTTATGGTAAAGATGGACAACACCACTGTTATGTGGTAGATAAACAAGCTGGGGGGTACACATTCTTACCCACTCTGCAGACTAGCCATGGCTTTGTGGAACACAGCTTTGAGCTATCAAGTGCACCTACAAGCTCAATTCCTGCCAGGAAAGTTAAATACACTGGCAGACAGACTAAGCAGAAACCTCATGGACCCACATGAGTGGAAACTGGAACCAAGGATTTTCAACATGTTGACAAGCAGATGGGGGAGCCCAGATATAGACCTGTTTGCCTCTCCCCAGAACTACCAATTGGACAAATTTTGCACAAGGACTCCCAACAAACAAGCCTGGAAAGTGGATGCTCTGTCCTTCAGCTGGAAAAACCTATCGGTCTTTGCCTTTCCCCCTCTGCCTCTGCTCTCCAAAGTACAACTAAAAATTAAAAAGGACAAACCAAGGATGATTTTGATTGCTCCAGACTGGCCACGCCAACATTGGTACTCCCTCCTGCTCAGTGTGTCACGGTTACCCCCATGGCACCTGCCTCAGACTCCTTCCCTGTTGTCTCAGCAGGAGAACCAGATTCTGCACCCTCAGCGTCTAACGCTGAAACTTGCAGCCTGGCTAATTACATAATCTCTCCTTTACCATCCTTCAGTAAACCTGTGATGGATATCATTTTAGAGACAAGGAGGCCTAGTATTAGAAAATTTTATGCTGAAAAATGGAAAAGATTTTGTGCTTGGAACCAGTCTCTAGGGATAAGCACAGCAGCACCCAATTTACCTCAGATTTTACAATACTTAACTGAGATGCATTACAAGGGCCTGTCTTTTTTCCTCCATTAAAATCCACGCTTCAGCCATTTCAGCTCATTGTAACACAGGACCTCCCTTCTTCTCTCATCCACTGCTCAAGCAGTTCCTCAGAGGGGCCAAAAATTTGAGACCACCCAGGTGAGCTCCAACCCCAGCCTGGGACCTTAACTATGTTTTGGAGAAACTCAATCTACTTCCTTTCGAGCCAGCTGCTATGCAGACTTAAAATTTCTTTCTTGGAAAACAGCTTTCCTTTTAGCAATCACTTCAGCTAGAAGGGTATCTGAATTACAGGCCCTTATGGCATTGGAGCCTTTCATCATCTTTCATGTGGACAGGGTGTCCCTCAGAACCAGTCCATCCTTCATGCCCAAGGTGGTATCCAGTGTGGCTCTAAATCAATCCATTAATTTGCCAACCTTCTTTCCCAATCCACAGAACAAAGGAGAACGGATACTGAACTCCTTAGATGTGCACAGACAACTTAGATTCTACTTGGACAGGACTAAACCTCAAAGGAAATCTGAACAACTGTTGGTGGCATTTGCTGCAGGGGCAGAGCGGAAGGCTATTTCAAAGCAAACCATTTCTAAATGGATAGGCCATTGCATTCATTTCTGCTATAAGCACCATTGAAAACCTATCCCCCAGGGGATCAGAGCTCTCTCCACAAGGGCTACATCTACCTCTACAGCCTTTCTCAGAGGCATCCCTACCAGGGACATCCTAGAAGCTACTACCTGGAGTTCTGTACATACTTTCACCAAGCATTATCATTTGCCAATTTTCTCTAAATCTAGAGCTGGCTTGGCCACTGCAGTCTTGCAGGAACTTATAGCTGGTCCTAATGCTATCCAAATTCCTCCTCCCAGCCATAGCTTTGGGAATCTACCCAAATGTAATGACTGCTACAGTGAAACATGCAGAACATAGTACAGTTGTGCACACTTACCATAAATGTAGATGTTCAAGTGTATTCACTGTTGCAGTCCTGGTTACTCTCCCTCCAGCCCCCTAACTTCTTTTGGCTATACCTCTACTTTCTTTTACTATGCTTAAAAGCCTTTTTTGTGTGTTTGCTTTTTTGTTGGAGGTATATCATTGTACGTTTATATTTAATTGCTCCCCATTTGGGGGGCACCTGACATCTGGGGCAAGAAAAACTGATGTAATGGCATCGGCTGCATATTTTATACCCCTTTCGACCTGACGTCATGGAAGAAGGGACAGCAACTGATGCAGGACCCAAGACTTTGTTAATCAGGCCGACTGAGGGTTACCTGCAAGCAGATAACCCAAATGTAATGACTGCAACAGTGAATACACTCGAACATCTACATTTATGGTAAGTGTACACAACTGTACTTTCCCAATTTTGCAAAACATCTTTTAATTTGCCTTATGTTTTTGTTCTGCCTCTTATTTTTTTCTTCTGGTAAATCCTCTTGGTTTACAATCAATCAACAGTACCAGTTTTATGCTACTTGTTGTTCAGGAAAAAAAAGTTATGTACTCACCATAATGTTCCATCTGTGTTGTCTATTTTCATTTTTTTTCATCAGATGGGTTCGGATCCATCTTGGCCACTTTTCCCAGCTCTTGGAACACTGAAACCTCTGCAGCTCTTCCCTTACCCATAATGCACTAGTTCCCCTAACATACTTCAGATCTTGTTTACTGTCCTTTAAGCCTATATAATATTTAAAAAATAAAAAGATATAACAGTATCTGGAGCTCAAATATAGGAACATTGGTTCCTTTAGCATCTTCTCATACTTCCAGAAGTCAAATTGGTAAGGGGTGGGAGGGATGGGGTAGTTGAGGAATAATGAAAATGGACAACACAATGGAACATTATAGTGAATACGTAACTTTTTATTGTTGTTGTCATTTTCACTCATTCCTCAACAAGTGGGACAGAATCCCCAACTACCTAAATCTCAGGACTCTAAGGAAGGGTATTCCTGAGCACTGCTGAACCGAAGCCCACTCTTCCCCTACAGACCAGATCCAGTTTATAATGAGCATTAAAGGTATGAGGAGTAGCCCATGTTGCAGCTGCACAAATATCATCTAAGGAAGATCTGGATAAAAATACAGAAGAAGTTGCCATAGACCTGGTAGCATGAGCTTTTAGAAATTTTGACAAAGGGAAACCCAATTTTTTGTAAACAAAGGAAATACAATTAGTCTTGATTAAAGTCACTTTAGTAATTGATTTGCCCAATTTTTAGTAGGAAAAGGAGACAATTGATCTGATTTCATGAAAATGTTTGTCCTATGTAACTATCTGTGAGCATCCAACAGGTGCAACATATACTCTCCTTTGAGAAATTTGGAAAGATAATCGGAAAGTTGACAGTATGATTTTGGATTCTGACACCATCTTAGGAAGGAAAGATGGGTTGGTTCATAAGGAATACCCTATCCTTATGAAAAATCAAGTAAGGAGGCTTAGAAGTGCTTGAAGCTCTGAGATTCTTCTAGCAGAGGTAATGGCCACTAAAAAGACAGTCTTCCAGGTTAAAAATTTTAGTTCACTCTTGGCTGCCAGTGCAAAAGGAGATTGAGTCAATGATTGTAAAGCCAAATTAAAATCCCACAGGGGAGTGAGATCTTTAAAAGGGGGGGTCTAAGAAGAAAGGCTCCCCTTATAAAGGCCTTGCAAAATTTGGAAGAAGCTAAAGATGATTTATTTACTCCAATGTGAAAATTAAAAATGGCAGATAGTTTTTCAACTATTAAAAGTACAGCTAGCACTTTCATTAAAAATTGTAGCTAAAAACTCAAAAATAAATCTTTTCCATTTACTTCTGTCATTTTTTCTAGTGGAAGCTTTGTGGGAGGATAAAAGAATGTGGTGGATGCGGACGGAAGGAGAGCCTGGGCTGTCTAGCAGTCAATGGAGGTGGAGAAACTATGTGATCAATTTTAGGCCTAAAATGTGCGGGTGTAGCATATCTGTCAGGTGAGACAGGAGATCTGGAACTGGATCCAGAATCCGTGGTGGGCAAAGCAGATGAAGCCAAAGAAATGGGAACCAAATCAGATGAGGCCAATAAGGAGCAATGAGGATGACTGTGCTCTTCAGTCAGATGCTTTCTGAAGAAATTTGGGGGTTAGCGGTACTGAGGCAAAAATGTAGTGGAGACCAGGGATCAGTCATGGAGAAGAGCATCTCTCGGTGATTTCCCCCGGTGGGGGTGGGGGGGGGGTTCAAAGCAAAGAACCTGCTGTGTTTGTTGTTGAGGGGAGATGCAAAGAGATCACAGCAAGGGTGGCCCCATTGATGTAATGTTTTTTCTGCAGCTTTCATGCTGAGTGACCACTTGTGAGGCATTAGAATGGACCTGCTTAACTTGTCTGCTGTCACGTTGGATTTCCCTGGAATGTGATTTGCTATCAGAAATCGATTGGATGAGATTGCCCATTCCTTCTCTCAAAGCTTCTTGACAAAGGGCTAAGATTTGGTTCTTTCTTGTTAGTTGATGTGACAGACCACTGACATATTGTCTGCCTGAATCTCACTGGTCCTGGAAGGGAGAGTACCTTGGAAGGCCTGCAGTGCTAGGAGGATAGCTGTAATTTCTAGGACATTGATATGCATATTGGCCTATTGAAGAGATCATGTACCTTGGGCTGCCCCCCCCCCCCCAATCCAATTTGGGAAGTGTTCATGATAACTATCGCCTTGGGTTGAGGAAGACTGAAGGGGTGACCTTGCATTATCTGTTCAGAGTAAATCCACCAAAAGAGGTAATTTTTGCATGCCTGAGTTATCTTGATTTGGGTGGATAAAGGTTGTTGAGGAATAGACACTGAGTTGGTAAGGTCCACTGAAGAATTCACATGTGATATCTTGCTAACAGAACCATCACTGTTACAGCAGACATTGACCCCAATGCTTGAAGGATCAATTGAGCTGAAAGAGAAAAACTTTGAATGACCTTTTTGACCTGGAATTGTATGGTTTGTACCCTTGGTAAAGGAAGGGAGACTGGCAAGGATACTATGTTGAACAAAGCTCTGATGAACTCCAATGTTTGAGCAGATTCTAACTGCGATTTGTTGTGATCGACAGTAATTCCCAGGAGAGAACATAACTGGAGTACATAATCTTGTGCTTTGATCAGATGATGCCTGATTGGAGTGGTTATGAGCCAGTCTCCCAAGTAAGGAAACACCCAGGATAACTGCAGCCTCAAGTGAGCTGCCACTACTGCCATGCATTTTGGTGAACACCCTGGGGGCTGTGGTGAGACCAAAGGACAGAGCTCTGAGTTGGTAATGAGTGGGTCCTAGCCGGAAGCATACATATCTTCTGGATTGTCTGCTCATTTTATGTGATAGTACACATCCTGAAGATCTTTTGAGCACATCCAATCGTCCTTGTGCAGAAAAAGCAGAATGGACTGAACCATGACCATCCGGAACTTCGTGTACTGAACTGACTTCTTCAGATTACTGAGATCCTAAAGTGGTCTCCAGTCCCCTGTTTTCCTTGGCACTAAAAAGAATCTTAAGTAAGTTTTGGACTCCCTCTGGTCTGGGGAGACCTCTTAGATGGCTCTTTTTTTTTCTAGCAGCTTTTTTACTTCTAGTGCTGCTGCTTTCCTCTGACCGGGTGAAACATTGGGAATTTTGTTTACTGTTAAGGGGGGGGGGGTGTAGGGCAAACGGTAATATATAACCTCTGGAAATAATCCATGAATCTTTTAAAATCTCTAGCCAGACTCTCTGGTGTAGAGACAAATGCCCCCTAACTGCCTCCAGGGTGGACAGTCGGGCCTCCTTTCAGGAGCGCCGGAAGGATCTGTCAGTGAAGAGATGTCTAGATCCTTGGTTTAACAGACTTGCCTGTGCCACGTGGGTGGCGTCTTCCATTAGAGTTCCCCCCTGCCCCTGTGGGAACCGCCTTTGCATGGGTCATGGAAGGGACCCTGGGGCTTTCTGAACCATATTTTTGACCACTTCAGTGATTCCTAGAAAAGGTCCTTTGAGGAGTGGAAAAATGTATGCCCACAGTAGAAAGGGTTTTACCTTCTTGCTGTCACCTGGATAGTGTGTCTTTAACTTTTGGGCCAAATGAAGAACTTATGTCAAAGAGAGCATTCATGAAGTAAGCCTTGAAGGGCTCTGCAAAATCACACTGGCGCAGCCAAGCATGCCTCCTAATGGAAATGTCTGAATCCACTGCCCTTGAGGTACCTTCAGCTACGTGGGAGATGAGCTTTTTTAAACTGGAGTGTTTTTCTGCACTACAGTAACAAAGAAGAGGGAGATGTTTTTAATATAAAATATGGAGAAGAAAAAGAAACAAAGGGAAATGCGAGGATATACCTAAAGGTATAAAAAGGGAAAAGAGAAAAAAAAGAGATTATCAACTATGGTAATATAGAATTATGCTGTAATCATGTAGAGAAACGGGAGGATACGTATAAAGTTTTTCAAAGAGATAAATAGATTAGGAAAAATTAATTTTACTCACAAACTCTACTTCTACCTGAGAGCTTTCAGTGACCACATCCATGAGTGAAGGCGGCAAACGAGATCTGAGGTATGTTAGGGGACTACTGCATTATGGGTAAGGAAGGAGCTCAAGAGTTTTCAGTGTTCCACAAACTGGAAAAAGTGTCTTGAGTCAGATCCGAGGATTGGATCTGAACCCATTTGTTGAGGACTGAATGAAAATGACATCAGAACATATGTTGATGCAATACCTGTTGAACAAACTTCAGCTCAGAAACCAGACTTAACACCCTTACAAGTGATTCCATCATTCAGCTACACTGGCCACCATTCACCCCGTGCATATGTGAAAAGGCTTTCTCCAAAGTATTATTTGATGTATGGAGTTCTATACCACAAGAATATTAGGAACTTTAGAATTTACTATCTTTCAAAAAAATCATTCTGAGACCATCTGCACAGTGGCTAATAGCATCAACTTTTATCCAGTGCATGCTGCAAGTTTTGCATTTATGCAAAATATTTTGTCTTTTGCTGATTTTATAACATGTTGGGAGAGAGTGACTTTGAGATGTCATAAAATAACTGTCTGCCTTTCTAATGTGGCCTCCATTGCTATAGTGTGTACCTCACATTGCTTTAGCAACCAACTTACCTAACACCTGGGCACGTTGCCTACTTGAACTTTGCCATCTATGCAAACAGTGTATGTCTACATAAAAATCTACTTGGTAAGAAGTGTAGTAAAGCATTTTCTGATGAGTGTATGTGTACTTTATGATTTGTACATTTTATTATGCAGCTTATATTCACTTTAATGTAATAATGATGAAGCTGTCTGTCTCTGAATTGCACTTTGTGTAATGCTTTTTTTGTACGTAATACATTCTTTGTATGACTGAAGATGGTCTTTGGACCAGTTCACTTACCAGATTCACAAAGCATTATAAATAAATACATTCTTGATTAAAGAAGTTGAGAGCATACCTCTCAACTTGTTACTGCAAGAAATCTGAACAAAGCCTGGCAAAATGGGGAAAAGCCCAAACATAGGGATAGATTTTAAATACTGGTCTTATAAACTTAGAAGATTGCTAGAGTAAAGTGTTTGCGTTAACGTGCATTTCCTGCCCTTCATTATCTTTTTTTCGAGAGGCCTCTGTAAACAGTCATCAATGTATGTATGTCATGTGCTAAATGATAATTTGTCAACAAATACTTGTTTTGTAAGAGTCCATTAAGGAGGTTTGCCATTAGGATATACATAAGTAGTGTAGCTTGTTGTGATGGTATTTACAGTCGTAGTAATGTATGGGTAACTTAATAATGTATTGAAGGTCAATGCATAGGTGATGCACACAACGCATACCTCTCAACTGGTACAGACTTTCGCAGAATGTCTAGAGTTTGGCCTCATATTTTTTGGTCCATCTTACGTAAATTGTGGTTTTCGAGCAAGTTAGTGGTAAATCATTAAAGACTGAAATTAGAAACTAATGACAGACATTTGAGTTTCAGACTTCATATCCTTCAGAAAATTCACGTCAACACAAAACCTGTTATTTTATCAATTTTCTAAGTTTGTAAGAGCAATATTGAAAAAATTGTCCCTATTTTAGGGCCATTGTCCCACTTTTATTTATGGCTTATCCAGATTTCTTGCTCTAAGCTTAAGTACTGGTGTCATTCAAAGGGGATCCAATGCCTGTCAGCTTGGGATGATATGCTCGACAAGCCACGATGCTTCACTAGGGACGGCTTGCACCTGTCACCCCTGGGCTTTCGGATATTGGCAAAGGCTCTTGCTACCCCCATAGTGCCTTTTTTAGGCAAGGCTCAAAAGACAAACCCACCTCCATAGGTATCACAAGGGATAAGAAACTAAGAGTAATGCTACTCAATGCCAGAAGTCTAAACCTCAAGATGCACACACTCAAAACTCTCCTTAGCATGGAGAACATTGATATCTGTGCAGTAACAGAAACCTGGTTCAGGGCTCCCGAGAGCACCCCAGCACTACCAGGTTATACCTCATACCATGCTTTTCGGCCCCAAAACTTGGACCAAACCACAAAAGGAGGGGAGTATCGATATTCATCAAAGATACCCACACCTCCAGGTTGGTGGCAAAGCACGAAGCATCAGAGACTATCCATGTGCAACTAACAGTGGGTAAAACTGCCTTCCAGTTTATAGCCTGCTACAGACCACCCTCCCAAACCCAGGAACCCCACTCGGCCTTCCTGAGAACACTGGAAAATATGAAGGTCTCTCCAAACACCATTATATTGGGCGACTTCAACTACCCAAACATAGACTGGGAGCATTACTCTAGCTCCAACACCCTAGCCCAAAGGTTCCTAGAATTTATAAACTCAAATGCTATGGAACAACTTGTTACCACTCCCACAAGAGGGGAAAACATACTGGACCTGATCATCACCAACATGGGGACTCTATGCTCCAGACCAGAAGTGTATCCCTCACTGGTAAGATCAGACCATAAACTAATCTCACTGGATATTCACATCCTGACCCCACCCCCTGCCCAGAAAACCACAGTGAAAAACTTCTCTAAAGCAAATTTCACACTCCTCAAAACCGAGGTGGAATCCTTCAAAGCCCCGGCCTGTGGAAAATACGGCCCAGACCGCAGAATCCTTTATAAACGCATTCTATGAATACCTTCAGGAATGCATGGATCATGCGATCCCAAATAAAACCAAGACCCAATCCTCCAAAGGCAGACGTCCTGTCTGGTGGACCCCAGCCATAAACAAACTATACAATAGAAGGAGGAAGCTACTAAATGATAGAGCAAAATCCCAAAAAGGGAAGGCATCACTGATCAGTATTAGCAAAAAACTACAGGCACTCATAAAATTGTCTAAGGCCAGCTTCGAGAGAAAACTTGCACAGGACACTAAGGATAACCACAAGGCTTTCTTTAGTTGTGTTAGGAACCTGGGTGGTAATTCCCAGATATGCTCAGAATTAGTCCAAAATGACAAAAAATACACTGAACCCACAGACATTGCCAACATCCTAGCTGACAGGTTCAGTGCAAACTTCTCCCCCACTCCCCACCAAAAGGGCAAATATCTATCCCAGCAGAGTGCTGCCCCCCCTGACATCTCAGATGCTCAGGTAAGAGCCACCCTCTCAAAAGCAAAAAACACAGCATCAATGGGACCAGATGGTGTCCCGGGCTGCGTCCTACATGAACTCCAAGAAGAGCTAAACCCAAACATAAAACTACTGTTCAATCTCAGCCTTACTACAGGATATGTGCCCAGAGAGTGGCGTACAGCAACAGTGGTCCCTCTCCGTAAAGGTGGTGCCTCAACAGATCCTGGAAACTATCGCCCCATAAGCCTGACTAGCTTGGTCTGCAAAGCTATGGAAAGGATCATCATGGACCTCATAAATAAAGATATTGGGGACCTACAGACACTGGATCCTACCCAGTTCGGCTTTGTTAAGGGCAGATCCTGCCTCTTAAACCTGGTTGATTTCTTTGAAACAGTCACCAAGGCCATTGACGAGGGGAAGGTGGTCCACACAGCCTACCTGGACCTTGCAAAAGCCTTCGATACAATACCCCACTCTGGCATTATAGATAAGCTCACCAGCTTAAATATAAACCCCTATGTCACTAGATGGATTGCAAACTGGCTCAAGGACAGAACCCACATGGTTAGAATTGCTGGAGCCATGTCATACTCCAAACCAGTTACAAGTGGTGTCCCACAAGGCTCAGTCCTGGGACCTCTCTTGTTCGGTATATATTTCTCGGAGGTACAGGCCAACATGGAAGGACTGTGGCTGACCAAGTTCGCAGATGACTGCAAACTAGGCGCCATAATCGACTCTCCAGCCGACACAAGCATCCTCCAAAAGGGCCTCATAGAAACAGACAACTGGTGCCAGAGCCATGGCCTCAAGCTAAATGCCAAAAGTGTATAGTCATCCCCTTTGGCAAAACAAAGTGCCCACAAATTACCACATAGGTGGTAATCCATTAAGTACAGAAGAAGTAATTAGGGACCTGGGGACCCAAGTTGATAGCAATCTCTCATTTGACAACCACGTGGCCAAAGTGGTTAGAAAAACATTTTATACAGCCCACCTAATCATGAAGGGATTCACATCTAGATCAGGGGAGGTCATCGTGCCTCTTTACTCATCCCTCATCAGGCCCATAATTGAGTACAATGCCCTTTTGGGATGTACCTTACCAGACACCTGCAGCAACTGGAAAGACCCCAAAAGTACCTCACCAAGAGGATCAAAGGGCTCAAACAGATGCCATATGCTGCCCGGTTAAAGAAACTCCAGCTCTACTCAGTGGCATACCGCCTGTTCAGAGGCGATCTGTGCCTGACATATAAAGCCATGTCCAACCCGGAATTAATGGGCATGCTGCACCTCATAAAATCCAAATCCCATCGAGCTACACGCTCGAGAGACTTGAACCTCAGCACTGAAATAAATAGGACATGCTGGAAGGACAGATTCATAACCCAGAGGCTCCCTTCACTCTGGAATAAAATCCCAGTCCAGGTTAGGCAGAGTCCCTCATTGACTCTCTTAAAGAGGAATCTTGATGAGTGGATGGGAGATCGTAGGTTTACCCCGGGTATCACTTCTGTGTCACTGTTAGACAGAGGCACAGTATACTAACCTCGAAAAAGGGCATAGCAAAATAAATTTAAAATGGGTGGCGAAAGCCAAACACATTCTGGCTAGGCTTATAAATGCCCTAGGGCAGATAGCCTAGTATGAACCTATGAACCTAAGAGGTTGAGAGGTATGCGTGACGCAAGTATGTACATCTCTGCCTGTGC
This sequence comes from Protopterus annectens, assembly GCF_019279795.1. Taxonomy (NCBI): domain Eukaryota; kingdom Metazoa; phylum Chordata; order Ceratodontiformes; family Protopteridae; genus Protopterus; species Protopterus annectens. The sequence goes on along the minus strand of NC_056735.1, from coordinate 1,627,211,181 downwards.
TGTAGTAGTTTCAATATTTCAGTAGCTAGTGCACGTGTTGTAGAGTAAATGGTTGGATGTACTTTCTGTTTTTCATCTAGTTCAAGCCATGCTTTGCTTGTTTTTGTTTACTGAAAGCTATGTCTGCTGTGCTGCAGCTGTGGAGTTTGGAATACATATTAAAACTGTGGCATAATTAAAGTTCACTGACTTCCTGTTTATTATTCAACACCACTTTTGTTGGTGAGGTTTCTGTGAAATTAACCAAATGTATGCAGTTCCAAGAAGCATGGATGAGAAAATAAGTATACAATAGGAACCTGTGATTCCAACTGCATTTGATGTAAAATTCCAGGCCAGAGATGAATTTAGTAGAACAGCTGTGTTCTTGACAGTCGGGCTCAGAGTGAAGAAAAGAACCATACTTATCAGCTTCCTTGGACTAGTGACTTAACAGTAAATCAAGATGTTTACCTGAGAAACCAAATAAAAAAAGTGTTTGTAACCAGTAAGCTTGTTAAAGCTTACTTTACTCCACATCCCGTGACATAGTATATACGTTCAAGTTTGATTCCCACACAGGAAAGCTTACTGAATCCGTTCACTGAGTTGAGGAAAATAGCCCAGGACTGCAGTTAATAAGCATTGTTACAACAGATATTGAGAAAGAATTGTGTGTAGAGTAAAACATGACTGCATGTAAAGAAAGCTGCTGTCAGAGTTAATTTAACTTATGAAACTGCTTTATAGATTACTGTAGTAGTGAAAGCAGCAAACAGAAGTGTACCAGATTCACAAATAAGGCAGAATGCAGTTGTATGTGTTAGTGCCTAAAACAAAATTTTAAATGATGCATACACTGGAGAAGATATCAGTGCTAATATGTATTGTATATGCTTTAGGAAATAATACATGTCATTTGACTGTAATTTTATACAGTTAAATGTTAGGCTTATGTCAAAATGGGACACACATTAAGTACTTGCGCAAATAAGAACAAAGCATTTTAATAATGCACTTGTTGAAATGGGTAAAGAAAACTTGTTAACTTGTACACTTCTTAAAAGGCAAGTTAGAGAAAACAGTGCAGTCATTTCGCTGTATACTACATGCAAGGAAGGACTGTGCAAAAATTGAAGCCATTCTTGGCAAGTATAATACTGGAATGAAAGCCTGTGAACTTAAAAGGCTGATACCGAGAACAGTGTCACCATAATGAGTAAACTGAAATTTGAAAAAGTGATTCATACAGTTTTGCAACCAAATAAGTGTGTACAGAACCAGAATTTGCTGATTTGATAATTACTTTTAGTGAACACAAAGAAGCATGACCAGAATAGTTGAAAATACTTGGCCATGTTTTTTTGGAGAAACTTGCAAGAAAAAGTTTGTTTTTAAGTGCGAAGCAGTAAATCTTTTTTAAGTTTTGAAGCTGATGCTTTGGAAAAAGACTGCCTACAAAACATGAGTGTGTGTTAAAAATGGGAATGTTAAGAGATCAAAGCTATTATTTATGCCCAGCAGATAATAGACCTATGTTTTTAGACCCAAGTGAGTTCCTCACATGATATGTGCCAAGGCAAAACCTGAAATGAACAGAGAGTTCAGTTGAAAGAGAAAAAATACGACTCCTGTGAAATATTAGAGTCTGCTTCTTCTGTAGTGCCTGTGTTGACACCTGATTAGGTGTTGGTATCCACTGCATACTGAACAAATGAAAGCACTGTGTAGTCCTAGTTTTGTTGCAAGTTCATGAATATATATTGTAAGACTGGCTTGTAATAGCACTACAAGGATGTATTGCATACTATTCCAGAAAGCTACTGTCTGTTTTTGGTTCTCTCAACTGCTGCCGGCCAGCTTTTCCTTTTTTGTGATCTATAGTGAAATGGTTATATCTATTTATTTATTTATTTATATTTGTTTACTGGGGTAGTGCACTGATCAATATTGACCAATTTCAGGCTCAGCTTGGGAGAAGTACAAAACATTTCACAAACAAAAAATACAGAAATCTAAGCAACTAGTGAGCAGTTCACACTAATTACTTTGAAAATAAAACGGTCTGTACATTCTAGTGAACAAGCACAGTGTAATGCACAATATGTATATTAGTATCTAAAGTGGATCAATCTTCAATGAATCTTGACAGAGGAGAAGAGACTAGGAAAAGAGATGGGTTAGGTGATATTTCAGCATAAGAAACAGGGTTTAGTCTCTTAAATATACCACTAGATGATGCATGGTGCCAGAAGAGCTATACCGTGATACAGTTGATAATATAGCCAGGTTAAACAAGTCTTATCTTGCTATTGTGTACAAAAATTGTACATAGGTTCATAGGTAGGTACTAGGCTATCGGCCCAAGGGCCTACATAAGCCTAGCCAACAAGGTTCCCTGGCTTACGTCACCGAAGAAAGTTATTTTCCTGTGCCACTGTCGTGCAGAGACACAGAAGTGATCCCCAGGGTGTATTTCCTATTACCCAATCACTCATCAAGAATTTTCTTGAAGAGTGCTAATGAAGAACTTTGCTTGACATAGATGGGTAGCCTGTACCAGAGTATGGGAAGTCTCTGGGACAGGAATCTATCCCTCTAGCATGTCCTGTTTATTGTGGTGACAAGGTTTAGGTCCCTAGAGCGTGTAGCTCGGAGGGATTGGGATTTCTTTAGGTGTAGCATGTCCAACAGCTCTGGGTTTGACATAGCTTTATATGTTAGGCAGAGATCACCTCGGAGTAGGCGATATGCTACAGAGTAAAGCTGGAGTTTTTTGAGGCGGTCAGTGTAGGGAATTTGTTTGAGGCCAGTAATCCTCTTTGTGAGGTACTTCTGTGGCCTTTCCAGCTGTTGCAGATGTCTTGTGAGGTACATTCCAAAAGGGGCGTTGTATTCTATAATGGGTCTAATGACTGTCGAGTAGAGGGGAACAATGACCTCTTTTTTCCTGGATGAGAACCCTTTTATGATGAGGTGTGCCACATAGAATGACTTCCTGACTACTGTGGCGATGTGACTATCAAAGGAGAGACTACTGTCCACCTGGGACCCAAGGTCTCTTATCACACATTCGGTGTTAAGTAGGTTGCTGCCTATGTGGTAGTTCATGGGTACAGGGTTTTTACCAAAGGGGATGACACTGCACTTTTTGGCATTGAGCTTGAGGCCATGGCTCTGACATCAGGCATCTGTCTCAGCGGGGCCCTTCTGTAGGATGTCCACATCATTTGGGGACTTGACTATGGCTCCTAGTTGGCAGTCATCTGCGAACTTCGTTAGCCAGAGGCCTTCTGTGTTAGCCTGTACTTCAGAGAAGTAGATACCAAACAGGAGAGGTCCCATCTTGAATTTCAAGAGTTTCTACTGCAGCCAAAGACTGACAGTTACATTTTATATGCAGAAAAATGTTAAAATCTGGCTAGGACATATAAGAAGAGTTTCCAGTCAGATTAAATCATCTCAGCAGTGGTAGGACAAAGACCCAGAAGTAGGGACAGAGTTTAAATTTTGTCTTATAAACTTAGAAAGTTACTATAATAACAGGATGTGTGTTAGCATGCATTTTCTGAAGTACATTAACTCTGAAACTAAAATGTTTGTCATTATTTAGTGACTTAATGTATCAGTGATTTGCCAGAAAACTACACAATTTATGAGGAACAGACCAAAACAAGAGGCAAAAATATGGACATTCTGCAGAAATCTGAGGAGTTGTGAGGTATGGATTAAACCCAACCAACAGGGGAAATGAATTATTTTTCTAGGGAGATTCAGGAGCACTGATTTGATTAATTGACTTTCCCAGAGTCACACAGCATGCTAAAGAAGATTGAGACAGTTGGACCTTGAACTCCATATATGAGATGAAGCTTATTACTGTTTCGTAACATTTTTGTGTTCTACTTTGCCCCACTGCTGCCTATTGGTCACCAGAGCCCCTCTCAGCCAATTGTCCCATTCATTCCCTTATTGCCAGGTGTGAGGGTCATCTTAGAGGGACTGTCATATAGGCAGCCATCGGGAGTGGTTTGGAATTTTTTTGTTATGCCTTACCCTTGCGTGTCCTCTGAGTATATCCCATGGATGCCAGCTGTGATCTGCCACTCACTTCCATAAAAGGCTGATATTAGCAGGACTCTGCTGCCCATCCACAGGACACATTGCACAGTAGTTTCCCTGGTCTCTAGCAAGGATATCTACCTGTATGTGTGTTTCCCTGAATACAGACCCCCCCCCCATAATATGAGCATGCCCATTCTCCCTTCTGTCTTTTTTGTGGGTATCCTTAGGCTCGGGGGGGGGGGGTACCCTAGTCATGCTTCTCCCTCGTATTGCTGCTGTTCTCTTTTGTTATAGCCAGGCATCTTTTCTCCTCAGGTTGGCTTAGAGCCTGGCAAGAGGTCTTGGGGATGTTGGACTGCCTTGCTTTGGATTACTTCCAGCAGAATAGTAGGTACAATGGCTTCAGAGTATGCCAACTACATTACCAAGATGAGAAAGAACCAAAGAAGGCATGGGAGGATGTTCATGTTGTGCTAGTGATATCTTAACACTGAGATTGGAAGGATATTCCCTTAGCCTGGAGTGGGAAGGGCTAAAATATTTAAGTTAAGTCAGCCTTCAGGCCTTCTGTGGATGCCCCAAGAGTTATTACTACAACAATAAACATGTTCGATCAACTTCAGTTATGGTAATGTAACAGCTGAAGCAAACATATCTGTGTGCAAACAAGCCATGAGCAAGTGTACTTAATACAGATATTGCTGTACAACCTCAAATGGCCAGCATTTTACAGTTCTGGACACCCCAAGTACTTTATTCCATTAAAAAGTGTAGTTATCTGCATTTTTTGGTTGAATTTTACTTTTAGTAGTTTATGCATGATAATTCTATGTTGTGTAATATATTTCATTGTAAAATAGTTCCTTCACTCAGTTGAACTAATTTATATGAAAGGTTATAACTTCTTAACTCTGTATTTTGATTGTCAAGGAAGTCATTTTAAGGACCCTACTATCAAACTGTGGCATGCTGTTAGCAATTTCATTTTTAAATGTTAGAAAATTTGAAAATTCGGTCCATTTTGAAGACATGACTATAGTATGGTAGCTTGCTGCGGTGGTGGTGCTGCGGTAGCGTTGTTGCCTCACAGTAAGACGTTGCCCTGTTTGATTCTCAGCTAAAAGCGTCTTCTGTGTGGAGACATGCGTGAATGGGCGTACCTTCGTTGAGGATTGTGCGTCAGGCCTGGCAAGTCGGTATGTAAAAATCTACTGCCAATCATTAGCGGACCGGAGTTCTGCTGTGGCGACTCCTAACCGGGAAAAGCCGAAAGATACAACTATAGTATGGTAGCTTAGGACATTTTTCTGTTTGCAGATTTTCTGTTGTTTTTTTTCTTTCGACTTTTCCCGGTTAGGGGTCGCCACAGCGGAACTCCGGTCCGCTAATGATTGGCAGTCGATTTTTTTTTTTATGTTGCTGAGGTGCCAGCCCGACGCCCAACCTTCAACGAAGGCACGCCCATTCACGCATGCTTTTCAAATGCCACTCGACTGCGGGGAGGACATGCAGAGTCCACACAGAAGGCGCTCCAGCTGAGAATCGAATGGGAGAACCTCTTGCTGTGAGGCGACAACGCTACCACTGCACCACCGCAGCTTATTTATGAAGACAAAAAGTACAGCTTCTAAGTAGGATGTGAGGCAAACATTTAAAAAAGTTGCACTTAACTGTACAACAGAAGGAATAAATTCCTGTCTCGAAGTAAGTGGGAGGGTGCACAATAGAGAAAAAAATCTCTGATTAGTTTCAACAGGCAAATCAAGGAACTAGTCAAGTCTTTGAAAGCTAAATATGAGACTAAAACAGCCTCCCAAGCAAAGGATAACCACAAAGCATTTTTCAGTTATTTCCAGAATCTTAAGGGAAACATTCAACAATGTGCTGAGTTGGCTGTAGATGGTACTACCTGTACTCAACCAGAAGAAATAGCAAGCCTGCTGACTGATGAATTCATCTTAAATTTTACCCCTTATTACCTCCAGTCACTCCCCATGAAAAAACCCTGCCATTCCTTTGCAGTTATCACAAAAGGACAGGTCATCACTGCACTCACTAAAGCTAGAAACACTGCATCAATGAGCCTGGATGGAATCCCAGGGTGCCTATTAAATAGCTTGAAACATGACCTCTCAGACCTTCTTGGATTTCTATTTAACCACAGTCTTCAGATAGGCTTTGTCCCAATAGAGAGGGAGGACAGCAAGAGAACTCTCAACCATACCAAATTGCTTAGTATTTCACGGTTTAGAGGGCAAAATAATGGCGTCCCACAAATTCCTGAGTGGTCCCTTCAAATCCCAATTTTTTTTTTATTTACAATTTTTCATTACTGCTAACATCATCATGTATCACCGGCTGTCGGACTTCATATCTGCCAGAAAATGCATGCTAACAAAACTTTTATTTTAGCAAAGTTCTAAACTTATAAGAAGACTTATTTAAAAAAGTAGGTATAAAGGGTGAACATCTCCTGTTATCGGGAAGGGGAAAAGGAGTCTGTCTCCACTCCTGTGGAGTAAGTAACTGCAGGCTGTGTGTGTGTGTGTGTGTGTGTGTGTGTGTGTGTGTGTGTGTGTGTGTGTGTGTGTGTGTGTGTGTGTGTGTGTGTGCGTGTGTGTCTGAGCATGTGGGAGGGTTATACTAAGGTGAAGGGCCGGTAAGTAATGGTATTAATGGAGGGGCTTTGTCAGTATGAGTTTGTATTTACTGCAGAAGGGGTGCTGGTGCTGGCCTGTGTACTACAACAGCTACAGTATCAGGATCCCACTGTCTGGTGTTGTTTGGCCTTTAAAGCTTTGACTTACAACTTTTGCCCCTCCTTGTTCTCTCTGTTCTTCACTTGACTGTTTTGGGGCTTAACTGGGCACATTGTGCTGTTAGCTGGTTGGGGTTGCATGACAACAGAAAGAAAAATAAGGAGATAGGAGTGAAGGGAGGCCAGTAATCACACACCTAAAAGCCATAAGTGCTGTAATGACTTCTAGCCATATTTCTATGTTCTGTCGTGTCTGATTGGTATTCACGCTGAACTGAATGACTGAAAAGAGGAGGGCAGCATGTACCGTAATTTCTTCTCTGTGGAGTCGCTTATTGGAGCTGAAAAGAAGAGGAAGCTTAGCTGGCAGAAGTGTTGCAAAAGGGTGCTGGTAGGGTGCTGTTAGCTTTTGATGTTGTTGTAGAAGTGTTGATAGGATAGTTGTGCAAGCTGGTATTTGTCCTGCTGCTGTTATCGCAGTATGTAAGTTCTTGTTTAATTTCCAAATAACGTTTGGCAATTTAAAGTTAACAGTGCATCTCCTAATTGCATACATAGCTTATGCATATAACGGGCAAAAGGTTGGACATTTTCTAACTGTTTTGCCAAGGAAGTTCATTGCATAGTTATAGTATTACTTAGAAGAGATGGTTTTGTTCAGGTAATGTACTTCAGTAATATTTAACAAACATTACTATTTTTCTAAAGCCATTCATTAAAATTTGACATGCTATTTATTACTTTTAAGAGTCAGCATAAGAAACAGCTCCTCAAGGTGAAGGGTAACAAGTATACATGGACTTGATGGCAGGTGAGGACAGTTTAGTTGAACATGAATGGTTATTTATTAGACTTGTAATGTCTACCTGTTTAGGTTGGCACTGGTCAGATATAATGGGTATTGTGTTTTTCGTATAGCAGTTCTGGGTCTATATTCCAAGAATGAAGTTTCACAACTTCGAACATCATATGGGCGAAGTTGTGAAACATCAAAACAGAAATAAAAAATGTAAAAATTAAACAAAAATCTACCTGATCGCTCTGAGCAGGGGGCAAGCCTCCCTCCACCCCCCACACCCCCCTACTTAAATATACCAACTCTGAGATCGCATTATGTTGAAGTAAAGGGAAGAATTCCCTACGGCAATCTCCATTTACACTTGTGAGATTTTCAGTATTCGACCATTTGGTGTCGCCCATATGATGTTTGAATATTGAAATCCTTGCTCTTATAATATAGACCCAGCAGTTCTATCCATTCAGAACCTCACTCCAACTACTTTGTCTTTAGTTTCAAAGTGGACAGTAGTTGATCTGACCATTTTGAACTGATGTTCTTGTATGGCAGTAAGTTAAAAGTAAAACGGGGGAGAAACAGTTTGACAGAATAAGAACGGACATGCAGCTTTATTTGCAACACATCCTGCTTGCGATCAAAGATTCTTTTTATATGAGTAAATATAGGAGCTACTGACCTGCTGTCAATAAACTCTGCCATAGAGAAAGGAGGAAATAATTGTAATAAGTTACCCATTGGTTAAGAATTGCCTGGTTGGTTACGGGAATGGGCTTACAGTTTCACACACTAAAAAGTTCACACTGGGTATCATACCTGTCAACTGTACAGATTTTTGCAGAATGTCCATATTTTTGCCTCATATTTTTGGTCCATTTTCACAAAAGTGTGGTTTTATAGCAAATTATTGAAGATTGAAGTCAGAAAATGATGGAGATTTGAGTTTCATACTTCATACCCTTCATAAAATTCATGCTAATGCAGAACCTATTATTCTGTCAACTTTCTAAGTTTGTAAGAGCAATATTTAAAAATTGTCCCTATTTTGGTGCCTTTGTCTCCCCATTATTTATGGCTTTGTCCAGATTTCTTACTGTAAGAGGTTGAAGGGGAGGGAGCAACTAAACTCTTAGTGACACATTGTGGCCGGCCTCAGCTGTCCATGGAGCAGAGCACAGAAATGACATCTGCAGCCAACAACTAACAGCGGCTACCAGTGAGTAGTAATCTCTGCTGGTCCTAGTTAGGATATAAGTGTTTAAAGACAGAATTATGGATCAAATTAGAAAGAAAGAACTGCCAGGATTAATGGAGGCTGGCTACATTGTAGGGGAAAGTATCACAATGATATCCAAAGTCACAATATCTCCATTACCATTTTCAGTAGGTCCTGACAACTTTCCTTGCGTCTTAGAATCCATTTTCTTTTCATCTCGATTCTCAAAGGTTCCATTTTGCTTTGATTGTGGATGGCAGTTGTTGCCACATGATGATCGCATTTTTTTAAACATTTTTTCTTTCTTTTTTCTTCTTGAGCAGATTTCAGTTGTGTATTACGATGCCTCCCCCTCCAAACTGAATAGAGTGTCTGAACAAGAAATTTGCAGTGTGGTGGGAGTCAGCACAGACTAAAGTTTGTCAAGACGTGCGTTTAGTGTTAGGCATATTGCTCACTTTCACTTATGATTGGTTTCCGTGGCTGAATTCTTAAGCAGACCCACTCTGTCATATATAAACCTCAGTTGGGACACAGGTGCAGTGGGGCGGGGGACTCTGAAACTCTTGACTGACAAGGGCAGGCGAATTGTGGCAGAACATACACATTAGAAAAAAAACGTTTCCCTCATTCCCTGTCTGTTCAAGCTGCTTGCTCGGCTCTGTCATTTGTGCTTCATTGAAGTATGACTTGCTAACATACCTCTCAATCTCTCAGAGCAAGAAATATGGTCAAAGCCAAAAATAATGATGGGACAAAGGCCCCAAAATAGGGACAGATCTTTATATATTGCTCCTGTAAACTCAGATTGTTGCTAGAATAACAGGTTTTGTGTTATGTATTTTTCTGAGGGATATGAAGTCTGAAATTCAAAAGTCTGCCATTATTTATTATTATTTATAGACTTCAATCTTCATGTTGGCATCCCCCAATTCCATGAGAGTGGGTGAGGTTACATATTTATGTATGAAAATTTGTGTTAATCAGTATCTCAATTTGTGTCCAGTTATACCTACTTTTCATGTGCCTTTGTCCAGATTATGGTTGATGTTTCCAGGTTGAGCAGTATGGACAGCAACAGTCATCCCTTTGCTCAAGGTGGACCATCAACTGACCCAAGAAACTACTGACCCCGTAAGTCTGGCTGACGTTGTATGCAAGGCTATGGAAACAATAGTCATGGACCTTATAACAGTGACATAGGGAATCTCCAGACTCTAGGCCCTACCCAGTTCCGGCTATGTCAGTGGCAGGTGCTGCCTGGTCAGTCTGGTGGACTTCTTTGAGAAGGTTACCAAGGGCAATGATGAGGGTAAGACCGTGCATACCACCTACTTTGACCTGGTCAAGGCATTTGACACAGTACCCAGCTCTGGTATTATAGATAAACTTGCAAAATTGGGCATAAACCTCTAGGTCACCAGATGGATAGCCAAATGGCTCATGGATAGGACACATTGTTCAAGTGGGGGAATCCGTATCTAGCAAGAGGTCATTCACCAGTGGAGTACCACAGAGCTCAGTGCTGGGCCCCCTCCTGTTTGGGATATACTTCTCAGATGTCAAGCAAATGTAAATGGCTTTTGGCTGACAAAGTTGGGGGTAATCATTGACTCCCCAAATGATGCTGATATCCTACAGAAAGATCTGATACACACTAATGATTATCAGAGCCATGGTCTCAAACTAAGTGTGAAGAAGTGCAGAATACCCTTTGGAAAATTAAATACCCCTGCAAATTGCAACATTGATAGCACCACCCTAACAGTGGACCCAGTGGTGGGAGATCTGGGTACTTACTAATCTGAACTTTGATCACCATGTGTCCACAATGGTAAGGCAATCTTGTATGTGGCTCAGCTTATAAGTAAGGGTATGGCATCCAAATCTAAGGATGTCATAGTGCCACTGTACTTGGCCCTCATCAGACCAATAATCGAGTACAATGCACCCTTTTGCATGTACCTCGCCAGGCACCTGCAACAGATGGATCATCCTCAGAGGTTTCTCACCAAAAATATACAGGGTATATCCAGTATGTCATATGTGAACCAATTAAAAGTCCTATCACTGTATTCAGTTTCCTACTGATTACTGAGGGGTGATCTGTGCTTGACCTACAAGGAAGTCTCTGACCTAGAATTGATAGTTTTGCAAATATTTAACATTTCTAACTATATGAGGATTACCTGCACCAAAGATCTAAACCTGATCTCTGACATGTATAGATCATGCTGGAGAGACAGATGTTTTCCCAGAGATTGCCCTCTGCTCTGCAATAGGCTTCCTATTCATGTTAAGTAGAGCCCTATTCTGACTGTCTTCAAGCACAGTCTGTACCAATGGATGGGAAATTGCAAATTCACTCCTGGGGTAGTTCCCATGTCCCTTAAAGACAGAGGCAGTCTGTAAAAATAGTCAAAACCCCTCTTACTGACCCTAGTTATCTTTCCCTATGGAATGAAAATTGAGTAAAATCTAGGTAAAACTGGCTTAGAAGGGCTGTTGAGCCGTTAGCATAGAAATCTTCTACGAACCTTTAAGTAAAGGAAGGGGAGGAAAAGCATAGAGAAACATCCACTTCCAAGGAAAAGAAAGGGTGTCCATCTTCCATGCCAAATAGCATGGCACTCTGAAACAGAAGAGAGGGAGCTTTCTGTTCAGAGTGGAGGTAAAATAAATCTACCTGAGGAATACCCACCAATGGACTATGCCCAGAAACATGTCTCTGTGAAGCATCTGTTCATGAGCCTGTATTTTGGACCTGTTCAAAGAGTCTGCTGCTGGATTGTGTTGTGAAGGAATATACACTGCCTGAAGAGTTAGCTGATAAATGATAGCCAGATCCAAGGCCTAAAGAGCCAGTCTGCAAAGAAGGTAAAACGTTGTACCCCCCTGTTTGTTGACATACTGCATCACTATCGTGTTGTCTCTGTAAACCTTCAGGAGGCCTGGAGAGAGCATGGGCTAAAATTCTTGAAGGTCCAGAATCAGAAATCTCATCTCTTTTATGTTGATATAGTCTGACTTCTATGTCTGGTGCATCAATGAACAGTTCTTGAGAAGGAAGCAGAGGCTGAAAAGGCAGGCCTGGATTTGAGGGCTGAATCAACCTCTCAAATTCCCACCTGTGGCAAGGACGGAGAGGCAGTCTGAAATCCAGAGGGTGACAGTGTTGAAGTTAAACTTTCCTGAGGTACTGTTTAAGCTCCTGCATATGCAGTCTGGTAACAGGAAGCACTGGCATAGAAGAGACTATAAATCCTAGTGCCCGAAGAAACTGTCTGTCTGGAATGGCAGGCAGAGGAAGAAGAGACTGAAAGAAAGCTATAAAAGGCCAAACTTTTGGAGGCGGAAGAGAGGCTTGTCTGAATTCTGCAGCCCAGTTGCACATGATCCTCACAGGGAGTCAGGACAGACTTTTGGAAGTTGATAGTGAACCCCAGACTTTGCAGGAGATGCAGGAGATGCATGGTGAACTCCAGAGCCTGTAATAGGCAACTGGGAGAGAAGGTGCCTGAATCAACAGGTCATCAAAATAAGTAAAACTCTGAATGCCTCGGAGCCTGCAAAAGGCAATCATGGGAGCTAGGCATTTTATGAATACCCTTAGGGCAGTAGAAAGGCCAAAGGGCAAAATGGAGAACTGAAAATAAGAGGAGGAAATAGAGAAATGCAAAAACTTCCTGAAAAGAAGGTGAACAGAAGTATGAAGGTAAGCATCCTTCAAATTCAAGGACACAAAAAAGCCTGGGGTAGCAGAGGAAACTGAGTTTGAAGAGAAAGCATCCAAAAAGAAGGAACTTTGAGAAAGGTGTTGTGTAAGGAGAAAGTCAGAATAGGCCTCCAAGTGCCCTCCTTTCGAGGAACCAGGAACATTCTGGGTAAAATCCATTTCCTACTTGGGAAGGAGGAGCAGGCTGAATAGTTCCCTGGTCCACCAGAGACCCAAAGACTTCTGAGAAATTAGGAAGTTGCTCTAGAGGAAGTCAAGGAATCCCTGAAAAAGGGAGTGACTTCCACACCATGAAGTAACCCTGATGGATGATGGACAGAACCCAAGAAACTGAGGTGATGAGTTGCCACTTTGGATGACAGAGGGAGAGCCAAAGGGACAAGGAAACTTGGTTGAGGGTGGGCAAAATGTCAAAGAGAAGCAGGCTTGTCAGTTAAAGGAGGCTTCCTGGCCAAAGGAGCCAAAGAAGACTTAGCAAGAGGTGCTAGTTTACCATCCTTCCTGCCTTTTCTGGCCTGAAGAGGCTGCCTTTGAACAAAAGCAGACTTAGTAGGATAGTTCCTCTGGCACGTGGGGATAGGTGACACAAAAATACATTTAATGTCCTGCAAAGCATACCTTTTTCTTGAAGAGACTTAAACATAGCTGGAGCAGTCCTAAAGAGTTTTTTATTATCCAAAGGAGCATCCAGCAACTTGGCCTTATTGTCTTCAGGTAGTGATTGCAGATGATGCCAAGAGTAATGCCTCATGGCAGACCCAAAGACAGCAGCTCTGAAAGAGGCAGCAGTATAGCTGCACTTGATAGAGTGGCAAGCCATCTGAGAGGTAGAATGCAGAACAGGTAAAGTAGAAGACTTTCCTTCAGAATCAGGAAGGTCAGAAATAACCTGAGAATCCTGGACAGTCAAGGCCAAGAGCATAGCTGGTCATGTGGGTTTGGTAATTAATGGCCCTAAATGCCATAGGAAAAGCAGTACAAGTCTTCTTTCCAATCCTCTCCATTGCCATACTATCCTTATCAGAAGACAGAAGCTTGGAAGAGGGTAAAAGCTTAGAACGATTATCAGAGGAGATTGAAGCCACAGCAGGGTCAGCAGAAGGACACTTAGTTGACAATCCTTACGGACCTTATGGAACCTGTTAGGTTTCTTAGGAGCAGGGAGCTGAGAATCAGGAGTCTTAGAGGCAGTTGTAAAGGTGTCTAACAAAGCATCCAAGAAAGGAGCTACTGCAGAAGCTTTAGGGGTGTCCACTTGAAGCAACTCATAATACCACTTCTGGATATCAAACACCTGAGAAGACTCCAACTTAAAGTATTCATCATTCTGGCTACTGTGTCCCCAGAAGATAGCTCCTCCAAATGAGACTCTGGGCTAATGGACTCCTCTTCATCAGAACCATAAACCGAAGGAGAAGGCATCTGGGAAAAGTAAGACTAGGACCTTTCATCAGACTCTCAGTCCTCATCCAAGGAATCAAGTTCACTAGGCCTTTTAGAAGGAGTTGAAGTCCAAGGGGGAGTAGACAGAAACCCCCCTTGGGGAGGTTTCAGGGCCGTTAAAGCATTACACAGACCGTGAGTAAACTCCTGCCATTCCCTTTGAGGATCCTAAGGACATACAGAAGAATGTTTAGTCGTCTGATTTTTCTTGATAAGGATGTCGACCCTAACTAACACCAGAGGTTCTGAACCCTGATGGGATTCAACAAGAGTACCTCGAACCTCTTCTCTGACCAGAATCTGTGGAATCCCACTTAGGCCCTACAAGATAATAAACAGTGGCTCCCCATTGATGTCTGGAACAAACACCTGGAAAACCTCAAAGGATATGTGAAAGGAAGGATCCATGCCAGCCTCCAACAGGATCACAGTAGAGGAATCCAAAGTCGACATTGTCTGCTGGGGGCACTATTCATGATGATCCTTATGGGAAATCTGCCTCTCAGACTGATATTTTTCTTTTTGGATGACATGAACTCCAGGTAACCAGAGGAAAACAAGACCAAAAGTAAACAGAAAAAAGACCTCAATGGGGAACTTATCTGATGACTATAAGCTGAGCAGGTCAAGGGCAGACCCACTCAAATTGAAACTCGATCAGGGCTCTTCAAAGATTTGATCCATCAGTGGACAGTTCCTGAAGAAGACCTATTTGCCTTCTCTCTGAAGAGTCAACTGACAAGATTCTGCTCCTGAACTCCATGCAAGAAGACCTGGGAAAGAGATGCCTTTTCTTTTCCAATGACAGGAATGTTCCCATATGTTTTTCTATCCTTTCTTCTGACATCCGGGGTATTTCTAAAGATTCAGAAGGAATTGCCCAATATCATTGTCATGACTGCCTTCTGGCCCAGGCAACAGTATGTCTCCCTTATTTTGGAAATGGCCAGGGGCAATTGCCACAAGCTTTCTCACAGAGTGGATCTACTTGTTCAAGATCAGGGGGTTTGATATATGCCGACCCCAATCAACTTCAGCTGACTTGCCTGGATGATAGGCATCTATTTTGTGAGGCTATACCGCAGGTACTAATGAAGGCAATAAAGCCTGCTACTAGAAAATCATATATTACCTAATGGAAAAGGTTTTCTAGTTGGTGCCAACATAGTCTACAGCTATTCAGGGCTAGTTGTTCTCTGGTTTTAAAATGTTATCCTCCTTCAAGGTTCATTTATCGGCCATTTCAGCATGTCTGCCCATGGATCATCCTCTTTCAATGCATCCTCATGTCAAAATGTTTTTGAAGGGAGTTCTGCATAAGAGGTTAACAGAAAAACTGGAGGCCCCTTCTTAGGGTCTTAACTTTGTGTTAAAAAAGATAATGTGCTCCATTTGAACTAGCTAATCTGATTGACTTGAGGTTTTTAACATGGTAAAACAGTTTTACCGATTGCTTTGACCTCTTCAAGAAGAAGTACCCAAGTTACAAGATCTTACAGTAAGTCAACCCTGTCTCATTTTTGCCAGATACAGGATTTCTTTGAGAAGTAATCCTCCTCTTATGCCTAAAGTAGTGTCCGGGTTTACTTTAAGTCAAACTGGCCATCTTCCTATTTTCTTTCCTGAACCTAAAAATGAGGGAGAAAGAGTAATTCATACTTTGGATGTCCACAGACAACTTTGGTACTATTGTGACAGAACTAAGTCTTTCATATCTTCATATCAGCTGTTCATTTCTTGTAAAGATAAGCGGGACAACCTCTGTCAAAACAAACCATTTTCAAATGGTTGCCTCAGGCTATAAACCTTTTGTTACACTCACCTCAACAAAACTATTCCAGGGCCTTGACTTTATCTATATTTTTTTGGAAAGGGCTAAATTCTACAAGTAGCAACATGGTTCTCCATAAATACATTTACAAGATATTACAAGCTCGATTCCTTCTCTAGGTCTAGGTCTAGGTCAAGCTTTGCTAGGGTCATTCTCCAAGGGCTCCTGGACTCTTCTCCTTCCACATCTCAAATGTAAGCTAGGGTAATTAATCCATATAGCTAAGGCTACTGCAGCAGTGATCAGTATGATGAACACAGTACAGCTGTGTAAGTAAACATGCCAGAACATTAGATGTTCGAATGATCACTGCTGCAATAGCTGCTCCCTCTCTCCACCCCCTATGTTTTTTGGTGTGGTGTTTGTCAGGGTGTGGGCACTTATTTTTTATTGTTCCTAGCATTGTAATTTCAAGGCTTAGTCTCCCTCTCCCTGTTGCATAAAAGCTCTGAAGGAGTTGGTGCCCAGACTTGTCTTTTCAGTCAGCTCATCTCAAGCTAATGGTTTGGGTGCATGGAAGGTGCCCTGTAGCTTTTGAAGATGGCCAGCTGTTATATCTATGGCAGGATATAATTTGTATAGCTAAGACTACTGCAGCAGTGATCATTTGAACATCTACTGTTATGGAAAGTTTACTTACATAATTGTGCTTTGCCTTGTGTTCCTAAAATGTTTTGGATGCTTATTTGGAGCAGTTTACTTTGTTTTAATTTGCTTTAGTAGTTCCAGCTGTTAGAGTTACCTTTGGCATCATGAGGTTTGAAGATTATTATTTTGTCTTTTTTAATATGCATATTCATTTGTGTCATTCTGCCCATATCACTGGTGGATGCCACTTGGCCTGTGTCATGGCCAAAAATAGTCCTTGGACCAGTTTACTTTACCTGGCTAATAAATGTTAAATACATTTTCTGCTGTAGTTTAGGTATTTAAGCAAAACGAACAGCAAACCTTGAGCCCAGGAATTCCTCAATATAGCCTTTAATATTCAAAACCACTAACAGACGAACAGGATGGAATGTTCCACAAAATGAATACTAAGCGCTTTCACCCACACACAGGGGGCATCATCAGAGTACAACATTTGTTACAAAGTCATCCCTTTATATAGTACATACAAAATAAATTAAACTGACAATTAATCAATTAAATAATTCAACCTTTCAATGCAAATGTTCCTTGTCTTAAAGGAGAAATACAGTTATATTAAGAATTAAAATAAATTGTTTCAACTCAACCAATACATTTGAAAATTATTTGTGATGACATAAATTTCACTTTCAAATATAATATTAAAAATATATACAGTTGAATTATACAAAACAATTAAAATAATTTAAATATTTAAATAAATATAATATAATATCGAATGTTGTAGGTAAGACCTAAAGAAGTGTGTTGAATGGAATAAATTTGATTGATACAAAAATGTAATGAAAAATGTATGAAGTACACTTGGAATTACTTATAAAATATATTGTATGTAAAATATATTATATATAATATATATATATATATGTAAAATGTAAATAATATAAATATATTTATATAAAAGATTAACATGTAATAAATGAATAATGTTAGTTAAATATTTATTAATATAATTAATATAATTAATATAAATAATTATAGACTGTGTGTAATAAATATAAATATAAATAACATTAATATAAAATAGTGTAATAAAATGTGTTAATGAAAGTATATAAATGCAATGAATGTTAATCTAAAATTGCATGAATAAATACAACAAAATAAATGTAAAATTAAAATTATACACATATAGTACCAGATTCATATAAATTGTGATCTTAATTTTAGAATGCTGGACATGGCCACGTGTTCATTAAGACCTGGCCATTTACAGGCATTAAGCCTGAGTTGCCATAAACATTCTTTGGCTTCTAATAGTGTTTTGTCATCTCCACCTTTGTGTATATTAAGTGGTATCTTGTCTATAACAAAAAACAAAAATCTTTTAAAATTGCCGCAAATTGTAGTGTGGTTGAATAGCATGTTTGTAGGTATGTGCCTTTTAATGTCACTAAGATGTTCTGTGACACGTGTTTTTAATTTTCTAATGGTTTTCCCTATATAAAAGGCTTCACATGCTGTGCATTTTGCAACATAAACAACCATACTAGTATTGCAATTACAATGACCAGGACATTTTAAAGTTTTACCATAATTGTGTATAGAAATATATGGACCATCATAAATAAATCTACACACGTGGCATGTGCCACATTTGCTCATCTTAGAGTGTCTCTGGTAATTGTTATTAGAATTGCTTTCAAATAAATTTTTCAAATTTTTGCCTTTGCTATATGTAAATTTCGGTAACACTCCTAAAATCCCACAAAGTTCCTCATTTGTGTCTACAGTGCTAGCCCACAATTCTTGGACACAATCAACTATCTCTTGTGTTCTATTGTTGAAAGGAATTATAAACCTATCATTACTAAAAGTAGGAGTATATGAAATAATTCCTTCTGATGTTTCATAATTAATGATAGGTGTGTATTTAGTCAACCTCATAACTGTCACTTCTTTACTAATGTTGACAACCAAATCACGAGGATATCCTCTGTCTAAAAACATGTTAATAAGTAAATCCAGCTCGTTTTTAAACATTTGATTGTCACTTGTTAATCTGGACAGTCTCACCATCTGGCCTTTGACCAAATTCTTTTTTTGGTGGAATGGGTGACAACTGTCAAAATGTAGGAATGAGTTTGAATGTTTTTTTCCTGAATATAGTTGATTCAATGTTATTGTTCATAACTGTAAGTTTAATGTCCAAGAATTCCACGTTATCACAAATGTGACTAGTAAATTTTAAAAAACTTGTAGATTCTCCTACAAAGATGATAAATTCATTAAAATCTTCCTTATTTCCCCCCCAAAAAATTAAAATATCGTCCAAGTAGCGTAAATATAATAAAATCTTGTTCCAGAATCTACTAGTAAAAACACAATCAGATTCCCATTGTGATAAAACTAAATTTGCATAAATGGGGGCACATCTTGCCCCCATAGCAACACCTTTTTTCTGTATGTAGTAATTGTGGTTAAAAAATACAAAATTGTTTTCTAGAACTAATTCAAGCATACTGGTAAGCAAACGGTTGTTAGTAGAATTGGTTCTGTTGTATTTGTTGAGACAATCTTCAAACATCTCCATCCCTGTATCATGTGGGATAATGGAGAAAAGATTGACCACATCTATTGTGGCCATAAAGAATTTGGACTTGAAATCAAAGTTTTTCGAAAATTCTCTGACCAATTCTAAACAGTGCCAAGAGTCTCTCAAAATGTGTGGTATATTTTTCATAATCTCTTTACTTTTAAAGTCTACATATGCTGCTAATGCTTCAGTTTTTGAACCTTTTGCAGAAACAATCGGTCTAAAAGGGGGGTGGTGTATATCTTTGTGAATTTTTGGAATCCCAAAAATTGAAGGTGTAATAGGGAATTCCACTGATAAAAATTTGAATGTGTCATGGTCAATTCTGTCATCAATCAAATAGTCATAAATCAACCAGTCAATTGTGGTGTAAGCTTTGTTAACTTCAAACCTGGTAACTTTCTTATAGGTGTCATTATCTTCAAGTAAGTTAGTCATCTTTTCGTAATAATCAATATTCAACATAATGTCCACACCACCCCCTTTATCCGGTTTCATAATTCTGTATTTGTCTGAACTAGTTAATTCTTTTAAACAGAAATATTCTGCTGACGTCAAATTGTATTTGCTGACTGTTCTCTTATTTAAAATTCTTCTGAAACGATTTTCACATAGTTTTTCAAAAATCTGAATTATGTAATGTTGTGGGGGAATAAAGGTGCTATGACGTTTGGGAGTGAAAAACATACTATTAGTATTAATGTTATTAGTCTGATGAAAAAATATTTTTAAATTCAACAATCTAGTATAAAGTTTAAAATTAATCAACACATTACCTATATCCAATTGGAATGAAGGTACAAAATTAAAACCTTTACTAAACAATTCTAAATAAGTCTTACCAAAATTGTGTTGAGTATAATTATACAAACTAAAACCTGAATGAGTTGAGATCGAAACAGTATTTAAATCTTGAATGTTAACAATATCATTTGAAAAGTCTTGGTTGGCTGTCACAGAATTAGTACCTTCTATCTGTGCCAAGGGTTCGTTCTCTGTTCCCCTTTGTTGTAATAATTGTATGGGGGGTACTTGTGACTCCCTTGTCTTTCTCTTATTCTTTCTGATCTCCTTAACACTGGTTGGTCTAAAAAAACTGGTTCTGATTCATCATTATTATTGTTGTTGTTAGTATTAAATCTGTGAGTTTGATCTAACACCACTGGTGGATAACGCCTATCCTGACTATAGTGTCCTTTAGTTTCTTTGTAATATTTCATGTTCTTATATTCTTTAAAATGTATATAGGCTTTGTTATTTCTATAGTCAAAACTGTCTCTTTCTATTTTATGGTTTTTAATATCAAGTCCCTTATTCACATACCTATCCATGTCCTTAAGTATATTATCTAATCTTGTTGTGCTCAAATAAAAGGTCTGCTTTAATGTTTCTATCAAGTTGACATAACTTTTCGTTTAACATGTTAAGTTTCTCATTGTTATTGCGTATAATTAATTTCAATAAATCAAGACCAGCTTTGTCAAAAAGGGATAATAAATCACTGAATATAGCAGTACCTTCCTCAAAACCATGAGGTAGTTTAAAAATCCGTAAACCTTTAGGTACTTGTTTTAATTCAAGTGAGCGCTCTAAGAACGCATTATCCATCTGGAGAGATTTAAATGCCTTTAATGTCTTCTCAAACTCAGCCAATTGTGAATTAAGCGACCCCATGTCCCTAGAAGCAGCCATATTGTTCTTCAGTGAAAGGGGCAACAAAAATTGTTTCAAATCCAAACAGTGCTTTGGATGAATATCTGACATTAAATGTCCATTATGGCTAACACCTTGGCGTTCATCTCTTTGATGAATTGTAGAACTAGTAGTTGGAACCACATTCCCTGACGTTGTTACATTTCTAATAGGTGATGTGGATCGTTGCCTAACAACGGTTCTATTTCTGTGAACACTTGTATTAGGTGTAGAATGTAAAGTAAGAAGCTGCTCCTGCATATCAGATATCAGGATTTCTTCATCATTAATCTGATTGTTACATTGCTCATGTAGTGCCTGAATAAGTTTATTAGTAATATCAAGATGCTCCTGCAATAAACATTGCATACTTATAATCAGATGTGTATAAAAATATGTGTAAAAATATGTGTAAAATTGTGTTTGTAATCTGTTTAACACAATACAATGATATACCTATAAACTAATATAATAAAATAATGACATAAAGAATATATATACTAAGAATGTATTCTCTAAAATAATTGTTAAAACAAGCATTCACTGTCAAGGAATTGATATAACCACATAAGAAAAACAATATTGTAATATCCCGTGAATAGTCACTTAATAATGTCGGAAAATCAATGTCTGTTTCATCATACAGTTTAAACAATTGTTTTCATAAAGCCACAAAATATCAACTATTACAAAAATGAAATCCTGTAATCTGTCAAAACCACTACGTCAGTATATTACTATAACCGTAATGGATATAATAAAATAAAACATGAAATAGCAGTCAAATAATTTATGCAGGGTGTTGTAATCAAATTTGTAGCAAAATTCAACAAGATCTATATTTCGCCAATTACATAATTCAGATTTTTGAAAAACTATGTGAAAATCGTTTCAGAAGAATTTTAAATAAGAGAACAGTCAGCAAATACAATTTGACGTCAGCAGAATATTTCTGTTTAAAAGAATTAACTAGTTCAGACAAATACAGAATTATGAAACCGGATAAAGGGGGTGGTGTGGTCATTATGTTGAATATTGATTACTACGAAAAGATGACTAGCTTACTTGAAGATAATGACACCTATAAGAAAGTTACCAGGTTTGAAGTTAACAAAGCTTACACCACAATTGACTGGTTGATTTATGACTATTTGATTGATGACAGAATTGACCATGACACATTCAAATTTTTATCAGTGGAATTCCCTATTACACCTTCAATTTTTGGGATTCCAAAAATTCACAAAGATATACACCACCCCCATTTTAGACCGATTGTTTCTGCAAAAGGTTCAAAAACTGAAGCATTAGCAGCATATGTAGACTTTAAAAGTAAAGAGATTATGAAAAATATACCACACATTTTGGGAGACTCTTGGCACTGTTTAGAATTGGTCAGAGAATTTTCGAAAAACTTTGATTTCAAGTCCAAATTCTTTATGGCCACAATAGATGTGGTCAATCTTTTCTCCATTATCCCACATGATACAGGGATGGAGATGTTTGAAGATTGTCTCAACAAATACAACAGAACCAATTCTACTAACAACCGTTTGCTTACCAGTATGCTTGAATTAGTTCTAGAAAACAATTTTGTGTTTTTTAACCACAATTACTACATACAGAAAAAAGGTGTTGCTATGGGGGCAAGATGTGCCCCCATTTATGCAAATTTAGTTTTATCACAATGGGAATCTGATTGTGTTTTTACTAGTAGATTTTGGAACAAGATTTTATTATATTTGCGCTACTTGGACGATATTTTAATTTTTTGGGGGGGGAATAAGGAAGATTTTAATGAATTTATCATCTTTTTAGGAGAATCTACAAGTTTTTTAAAATTTACTGGTCACATTTGTGATAATAACGTGGAATTCTTGGACATTAAACTTACAGTTATGAACAATAACATTGAATCAACTATATTCAGGAAAAAAACATATTCGAACTCATGCCTACATTTTGACAGTTGTCACCCATTCCACCAAAAAAAGAATTTGGTCAAAGGCCAGATGGTGAGACTGTCCAGATTAACAAGTGACAATCAAATGTTTAAAAACGAGCTGGATTTACTTATTAACATGTTTTTAGACAGAGGATATCCTCATGATTTGGTTGTCAACATTAGTAAAGAAGTGACAGTTATGAGGTTGACTAAATACAAACCTATCATTAATTATGAAACATCAGAAGGAATTATTTCACATACTCCTACTTTTAGTAATGATAGGTTTATAATTCCTTTCAACAATAGAACACAAGAGATAGTTGATTGTGTCCAAGAATTGTGGGCTAGTACTGTAGACACAAATGAGGAACTTTGTGGGATTTTAGGAGTGTTACCGAAATTTACATATAGCAAAGGCAAAAATTTGAAAAATTTATTTGAAAGCAGTTCTAATAACAATTACCAGAGACACTCTAAGATGAGCAAATGTGGCACATGCCACGTGTGTAGATTTATTTATGATGGTCCATATATTTCTATACACAATTATGGTAAAACTTTAAAATGTCGTGGTCATTGTAATTGCAATGCTAGTATGGTTGTTTATGTTGCAAAATGCACAGCATGGGAAGCCTTTTATATAGGGAAAACCATTAGAAAATTAAAAACACGTGTCACAGAACATCTTAGTGACATTAAAAGGCACATACCTACAAACATGCTATTCAACCACACTACAATTTGCGGCAATTTTAAAAGATTTTTGTTTTTTGTTATAGACAAGATACCACTTAATATACACAAAGGTGGAGATGACAAAACACTATTAGAAGCCAAAGAATGTTTATGGCAACTCAGGCTTAATGCCTGTAAATGGCCAGGTCTTAATGAACACGTGGCCATGTCCAGCATTCTAAAATTAAGATCACAATTTATATGAATCTAGTACTGTATGTGTATAATTTTAATTTTACATTTATTTTGTTGTATTTATTCATGCAATTTTAGATTAACATTCATTGCATTTATATACTTTCATTAACACATTTTATTGCACTATTTTATATTAATGTTATTTATATTTATATTTATTACACACAGTCTATAATTATTTATATTAATTATATTAATTATATTAATAAATATTTAACTAACATTATTCATTTATTACATGTTAATCTTTTATATAAATATATTTATATTATTTACATTTTACATATATATATATTTTATATATAATATATTTTACATACAATATATTTTATAAGTAATTCCAAGTGTACTTCATACATTTTTCATTACATTTTTGTATCAATCAAATTTATTCCATTCAACACACTTCTTTAGGTCTTACCTACAACATTCGATATTATATTATATTTATTTAAATATTTAAATTATTTTAATTGTTTTGTATAATTCAACTGTATATATTTTTAATATTATATTTGAAAGTGAAATTTATGTCATCACAAATAATTTTCAAATGTATTGGTTGAGTTGAAACAATTATTTATTTTAATTCTTAATATAATTGTATTTCTCCTTTAAGACAAGGAACATTTGCATTGTAAGGTTGAATTATTTAATTGATTAATTGTCAGTTTAATTTATTTTGTATGTACTATATAAAGGGATGACTTTGTAACAAATGTTGTACTCTGATGATGCCCCCTGTGTGTGGGTGAAAGCGCTTAGTATTCATTTTGTGGAACATTCCGTCCTGTTCGTCTGTTTGTTCGTGGTTTTGAATATTAAAGGCTATATTGAGGAATTCCTGGGCTCAAGGTTTGCTGTTCGTTTTGCTTATTGGTCTGTTTCATTCTGTAGTTTAGGTATTTAGAAATAATTTTATTACCTCACATGAAACATCTTAAGTTTGAGTGTCTTTAGGTCTGTTATGTTTATCTGAACTTGTATGTGTAGATGTTAGGTGTCTTTTACTTTGCTAGCAATCAGGAAAAAAAACACTACTGTGAAATGCCTTTAAGAAGAAAACCATACTTTTTTCGAGTCATGGTCATTTTCTTATCACTTGTGACTTTCTGATCAAGCATCTGTGATTGCTGTGTTTTTCTAAAGTAATGCTACTTCATCTGGCCCATAGTTGGATGGGTCACATTTCACAATTATTGAAATCCTTTCAGTGTTATGCCCTCAGAATTTGCTGTCTGCCATATGTTTCATGGATTCATAGGTTGTTACTAGGCTAATGACCACTAGGGCCCTTACAAGCCTGGCAGGATACATGAAACCCCTTGATTCCCAAGTTTCATGGTCATCCATATGGAGAGGGCATGTTAATAGGGAGGTAACTATGGATTTGTATGAGGTGTTTGATAGGACAATACTTATCTTATTGACAGCCTCTGTCCATAAGGGTATGGGGGGGCTGAACTACTGGTAAATTTGCAGTATAGGTCCATAGGCTAATGACCATTGGGGCTTATACTCAGACAAGAACCTTCCCCTTGTCCATAATTTATGCTTTCCCATCCAATTGTAAAGGTTTCATTTGAATAGGGTCAGAGATGAGTTTTGCAAGGATGAGGAACTTATTTCACAGAGCGGGGATCCTTTGGAACACACATATCGTTCTCTCCAGCATATTCTGTTTGTGTCACAAGTGACGTTCAGATCCCTAGATGTGAACTTTTCTGGTGCAGTTTTGCACATGTGCAACAGATCCATCAAGGCTGGACTGAGAAATCCCTGTAAGTAAGGCAAAGGTCCCTCCTCGGCAACCTGTAGGAAACTGAAGACAGAGACAGAGCCTTTAGATGATCATTGTAGGTCAGGGTATTCATGTCTTGCATTCTCCTGGTGAGAAACATTTGATAATAACTGCTAGATTTGTGGTAGCATGGGTTATTATTGGTGGTGGTGGTTAGATAATCACTCTGAAATGTATTTACATTGCACCTAAAAACTATTAGTGAGCTTTGGATACTTTTGTGAGAAATAATCAATAATATTCATTGCTAGAAATTATTTGTAGGCACTGAAACGTGATTTGCAATAGTGAGAATGTATCACAGAGATCTAAACAATTATTTTGTATAGAAGGTTTGAATTCAGTAGCAGGAATTCAGACAGAATTTGCTTATTCTTCCTCAAGATACGCTATGCTATCCAGTCTGGATAGAATTTATGTTTTACAGGAGGGCATGTTCATTAACAAGGATGGCCATGCTAATTTACAAAGATGAGCCAGGGAACTACAGACCCATCAGTCTAATAAGCCTAATATGCAAAACATGGAACAGATTATAATGGAAGTGATAAACAAGGGCATTAGCAACCTATGAGTTGTGTTTCCACATACACAGATCGCTGTGTTTTGTCTTCTCTTTTTCCCTCCCAGTTTGGCTTTGTTAAGGGAAGGTCATGCGTACTTCACCCGGTAGACGTCTTTGAGAGGGTCACCAAGGCAATGGCAGAGAGTAAAACAGTACCTACTGAGCAACTTCTCTTGGCCAAGGCATTTGATACAAGGCCTCACTCAGGTATTGTTGACAAGCTCTCTGAGATAGGCATAGATCTCCACATAACTTGCTGGACTGCCAGCTGGCTCACTGGTAGGACCAAAGACGCCAGGATCAGTTAGACCACCACCACCAAGAGTTGGCTGCATGCTCTTGTCTGGTATCTACTTCATGTTTAAGGCCTCTGACTCACCAAGTTCACAGATGATTATAAATTGGGAACGATTACAGATTCCCCCCAAAGCACCAACATCTAACAAGAGGGTTTGAACGCAGACATTTAAATGACTGGTGCCAAAGTCATGGCCTCAAACTCAATGCCATTGTATCGTACAGTTTTCATTCAGAAAAACACTTTTTCACTGAACTGCTTGTCATTATCCCTTTAAGCATCATTTGCATTGTATGTAGTACATTTCACTCAGAATACAGTGTATGAACCTCTAATGAGTAATTACCTGTACCTAAAGGCTGGCGGTCTTCAACCCCAAAGCAGATGCTAACTGAAAAGAAAAAACTGTCAATGCAAGAAAAGAACTACCATTGTTTGTGTTTTGTATCATCATGTTTTTATTATTTGCTCTTTTTTTTTTTTTTTAACTAAATTGCCTGCAGCTTAAACTAAGAAAAATAAATTGAGACATTCTCCTCTATAAGAAGGGGAAAATTAATTTTACACACACACACATATATATATATATATATATATATATATATATATATATATATATATAAAATGTGTGTGTGTACACACATACATATATACATAGGGTCTGCATTTTCTAATCAACTGCTTAGCTTGTCGAATGCCTAAACGTCGACAGTTAAGGGTCGAAAACTTACAATCTCGAACGGCCAGGTAAGCAAATTCTTTTATCAGGAAAGAATTTGCTTGGCCATTATCAGGAATTTGCCCTTTCCCCAATGTAGAGTGATGACGGAGTTGGTATATTTAGTTAGGGGTGTGTGGGGGGCAAAGCCCCCCCCCTTCCACATTGGGGGGTGTGGAGTGCGAAGCCCCCCACTTTTTTATGGCTTGAAAGTTTATGTTAGTGTGGCATGGCCAAGCGAATTCTTTCCCGATGAAAGAATTTGCTTACCTGGCCATTTCAGATTGTAACTTTTCGACCCTTAGCTATCGACATTTAGGTGTTTGACAAGCTAAGTGGTCGATTAGATAATATAGACCCCATACATAGATATGTATGTATGTTACAGTCACTTCACTTTTGCATACCCCAACAGCCACAGATCACAATATTTTTAACAACTTTCTTATTTTCAAACTTTATCATGTTACAGTGTAAAGTCTAGATATATCACAACTGAGAAAAAGGACTTGCTTCATTTACTGTCACTACTATATGCAGTAGGCACTGAAAAACTCCTCCACCTTACACTTGAAAAAAAATTTGTCTTATGTGGACAGTGACCTAACTTTCAACTGAATAATTCTTGCCACAAGAAAGTCCTTCTGTATTGCACCGCTTATAAACAAAGGGACTGTGTCTAGATCTAGGGATGTCATTTTCCCTCTTTACTCAGCCATCATTTGGCCAGTCATTGAGCAGAAAACCCCCTTTTGGCATGTATCTCTCTAGACATATGCAACAACTGGAATGAATTCACAAACAAGCAGACAGCACAATTAGAGGAATCCAACTTTATTCTGGAATAAAAAAAGGCAGACTGGTTTCGGCCTAAGTAAGCCTTTTTCAATGCCAAAAAGTATTGTAACACAGTAAAAAGTGCCCTTATCACCAACCTATAAACCAATAGAAAGAGAGAAACAATTAATAGACAAGCCCATATCAAAAAACTTAAGCAAAATTACTAGTATGAATTAAATATAAAACAGAACACCATAATAATAATAAAAATAATTACATTTGATGTTCCTAAGAATAGAAACAACTTTTTTATCAAACCCAATATAAATATTGAAAAGTAAACAATGATAAAAAACATATTAAAGATGTTCGACCCCCTAAATGTTGGGGCTAGTCCCAGTTTAACACTAGAAACCATGCTACAACTATTGGAGCCGAAACAGGTTCAAACAATGTCTTTCTTGAACATATGTTGTTGTATCTGAAACAGAATACAAACTGTTAAATAAAGGATTAAACTTTATACCCGGTTTTGTAGTATCAGAGAGCAATTTTGTTCATGACTTGTTTTCTTTTTGTAGGCTACTAAATTTAAAGTTATTTTTCAGTGCTTCTGAAGACCACAATGAAACAACAGAGGTGAATTTTAAATTCCATCCTTCCCCCTTTATACCACAAATGAATTAACATGTGGAGATCTTTCAGAAATGTATTCTTAGAGAACTTCATTTTGGGGATGGCTCACATGTGAGTATGCTTAATTACAACTTAAATGTTTCAGAGATGGAGGCACTAAAGAAACTTAAGAACAGGAAAGACATAGTTATCATACAACACAGATAAAGGGGGATCTATAGTGGTGATGGATTGGTCTCAATATGAAATGGAGGCAAACAGACAACTGAATGGTGCCAGATTCTATATGTTTGTCTATTGATCCTACTCCACATATCAAAAATCAAATAGACAATTTTTTGGATCTGGCTGTGGATGAAGGCATCATTGACGAAAAAACATGTTTTCATCTCAAGATAAGTGAACCCACTCCAGTATTTATATCTGCTTCCTAAATTACACAAAAACCTTTATAACCCACCAGGTAGACCAATTGTGTCAGGCAGGGGTTCCCTAACAGAGCCTATTTCCGTCTATTTAACAATACATTTGAAACCTTTATTGCAGGCAGTTAAGGCTAGGATCAAGGATACCACGGAATTCTTGAACATTATTGCTGATTAACAAATTGAGGAAGGTTGTTTTTTGTGCACATTATATGTAAACTCTCTTTACATTAGCATACCCCATTGGGCAGGTTTAATGGCACTGGAATTCTGGCTCACTGAAATGGGCATATACAGCCCTGGATTCAATACCTTTCTTCTCTGTCTTGTGGAACATGCCCTAACTAAAAATGTGTTTTTCTTCAATGGTGAATGTTATTTACAATTACAAGGCACTGCAATGGGGGCAGCATTTGCCCCCATATATGCAGACCTTTTTATGGGTTACCTAGAACACCTTATGATTTATGACTGTAGCCATAACATTTTCATTGAGGAGATTGATATCTGGCAGAGATACCTGGATGACTGCTGGATGATTTGGAAATCAGGTGCAATACATCTAGAGGAGTTTGCACAATATCTAAATGATAATAAATGGGGCATCCAATTTTCTGTGAATTTTGATAAGCGCATTTCATTCTTAGATGTTATGGTTAATAAACAAGAAGATGGCACTTTAACTAGCACAGTTTATAGGAACCCTTTCATTCCAACTCTCTTCTACATGCATCCATCTGTCATCCAGGTCATATTATCAGAAACATTCCCAAATCCCAATATATGTGGATTAAAAGGATATGTACAAAAGAGTCAGATCTTACACATTTTAATGAGGATCTCACTCATAAGTTTGTTATCCAGCTAAACAGATAACACAAACCAGTAATTTGGTTAGTAAAATGTCTTGGGATGAATTATTAACATACAAGGGGTTTAAATCTATTCATGGATCTAAAATACGATTCACTACTACATTCGGCAGGAATATCAAACAGCTGACCGCTTTAGTACAAAGACAATGGGACATTTTACTATCTGATGAACAATTAGCCGAATTACTGGACAATAGATGTACTTTTTCTTATCGGAGGGGTGTCACTATAGGAGGCCATTTAAACTTTTATAAAAAACATCCATCTCCTGAACACGAAGTTCAAACATTAGATGGCACCAAGCTATCTGGTTGTTTTCCCTGCAAACATTGTGGTTTTTGTAAATACATACTAAAGACCAAAAAAATTTCTAGCAAAAATACAACATGGGTCTTCGATATATTTACATTTTCTAACTGCAGTAGCAGGTGGGTCATTTATTTGGCTGAGTGTCAATGTTCTGCATTTTATATCGGGCAAGCTTCTAGATCCTTCAAGCCGCGTGTTTCAGAGCATTTAAGCAACATAAGAAATAGGGTTGACACTAATGCACTATATAAACACACTATAGTCCATAAAACAGCCCGCTTTCATTTTACATTATTGACAAGGTGATAGGACAAAAATTCTCTAAGACGAAATGGCATGAACTTCTTAATTATAAAGAAAGATCACGGATCATTAAATTGGGTGGGCTTTTTCCACCAGGTTTAAACGAACATCTTTAATATATTTTTTTATCATTGTTTACTTTTCAATATTTATATTGGGTTTGATAAAAAAGTTTTTTTGTTTCTATTCTTAGGAACATCAAATGTAATTTTTTTTTATTATTATTATGGTGTTCTGTTTTATATTTAATTCTTACTAGTAATTTTGCTTAAGTTTTTTGATATGGGCTTGTCTGTTAATTGTTTCTCTGTTTTTGTTGGTTTATAGGTTGGTGATACACATATAAAGGGCACTTTTTGTTGTGTGACAATACTTTTTGGCATTGAAAAAGGCTTACTTAGGCCAAAACTGGTCTGCCTTTTTTTATTCCAGAATAAAGTTGGATTCCTTTAATTGTGCTGGCTGCTTGTTTGTGAATTCATAATTAGTTTTTGGCGTCTGCACTTGCCATCTGTGCGGAGTCTTGGTACAACTGGAAAGCCTACAGCGATACCTTACTAAAAGGATAGAAGATCTAAACAGTATATCCTACGTGGACCGACTCAAAGCCCCATCACACTTTACTTGGTACCCTGTAGGCTGCTAAGAGGTAACCTGTGTCTGGCATAAAAGGCAATCTGAGACCCAATACTGATGGATTTACTACACATCAGCAAGCCAAATTTCATCAGACCTGCACGGTCTAGGGATCTAAACCTCTTTTGCAACATCATCAGAATGTGTGGAGTGACAGGTTTGTCTCAGAGGATACTGCTTCTTTGTAACGAGAGTCCTCATCCATGTAAAACAAAGCTCAACCCTGTCCATATTCAAGTGCAACTTGGATCCATGGATGGGAAATAGAAGATTTTTCACCAGAACTGCCTCATGTGCTACTGATGGACAGAGATAGATCCTAAATGGTTTATTCCATGGATAGGTTTCCTGAAATTATGTAAGGTATGATCCCAGTTTTTCTTATTAGGGTTAATATGTAAATGATCAATGAAGGGATGAGTAAGGTCAGTCTAACCCCAAATGGGATAGGTTAATTCAAGCACTGAATGGGAAACTGACTAGGCTTAAAATGACCTACAAGGGCAGCTTTCCTAGTACTCGCCTACGAACCTATAAGAACAAAAACATTTTTACTTAGTTCTTCAGTTTACTCAGTGTCCTCTCAACATTAATGATGCAAAGTGGGATTTATACTTTACAATTCTCTTGGCATTTTAACACAGACAATAAACTATATGTAGTTATGTAGTGTGATTGATGCTTTTATGTTCTTCCATTTACTCACATATTTCTCTTGTCTCTTGGTCTTCTTTCTGACCATTTCAGTCTTCCAGCACCAGTATCTGGTTTGAATCCAAGGTTCTTCCAGTCAGCTCTTGAGATTTTTCTGTCATTCAAGCATTTTCCTTTGGAGCAGTAAAACTTGCTTCACTAGCAAATTCTCAGTATGGGCTTTCTTACTGTCAGAAGATTGAGAAGTAGAGTCCCCTCATTGTTTGTTAGCCAAACTTTGTTTCTCCATTAGCTTGTCTCAACATCAGTAACATATTTGTTCCTCCAGGAAAAGTACTGTGAAGGCAAATTGGATTTCCTTCTTGCCTCTCGCCATCTTCAATTGCTGGAATAAACTTTCTTCTCTTCTACCTCATGTATGAATGATCATTTCCCACAGGCATTCTCCAGCTTTGAATACCTCTCTCTTCTGCCACCATTTTGTCAAGAGCAGCTTCTTCTGGTGGTATGATTGCATCTTTCCTAGTATATATGTCATCTGCTTTCTTATGGCTATATTTGGAACATACACACAGTGTCCTGTCTCTGTTAACAAGTCTTGCTGTGGCTCAAAAGTTAATTTGCTTATTTGCACTTTCATAAAATTAATTCTGTGGATGAGTCCTCCATTGTCTAGCTACCATTTTTTATGAAACAGCTCTTCATGAGAGGCCTCATGTTCAGTCAGTCTTTCCTTCATTTCAGTTTCTGATTTCTGCAGTTTTAGCAGCTCATCTAAATAATTGTTTAAAGCTTCTTGTGTGTTTACCATACTTTAGTAATTTGAATTTATATAACTCCAGTGACTCACTTATTATAAACACGTCAGGGAGAATTTGATATATTTTGTGTTTCATGTATTTTCCCTCTACATTATTGGAAATCATCTCTGTACCAAACCTGAACTGTTCTTTTATTGAACAACTGCAAAGCTTTTCCCAGACAGAGCTTTTCATTCTTTTCTGATTGATTTTTCACTTAGATTTTCAAAATTTCTTCTTTGCTGGTGTCCAGGCCATGTAATTACAAGTCTGTAACTAAATTTTACCAAAAGGAGATAAAGATAATAGACTTGAACAATGTCTCAGTTTTTACACTGTAAGTGTTCTAATCAACAGTTTACTTAGTTGGCAACCATTTTGGAAGTCCATTAGAACTGTACATGTTGCACACACATGTTAATAGTAAAATGAAATGATTGTCAGTTAGTGGCAATTTGATTAGGTATTGTGTATAAATCCTACTGATATCTATTGCATGCTGCATTACTCATGTACATAAGTATAGCATAGGTGAACAACAGATTTGATCTGATTTTTTTTATAACATGCACAATAAACTATTAAACTGATATAAAAACAGGTAACAATAGAGACTGAAAAAGCAATTTACAGCAAAACAATGGGAAGGTGTATGTATGACTCCCAAGTATGCAACCAAGTCCAGAAGGTTTAGGATCTTTGCTAGGAAGTGTTGGTATAGGTTTTTTTATACTACATGCAGACTTCAAAGAATTTTTCCTCAGGTAGATAGCAAATGTTGGAGGTGTGATGGAGAAGAAAGAGGTATCTGACAGCATATGTTCTGGGAGTGTAATGAGTTGGCAGACTTCAAAATTTCCCTACAGAGTACTCTGTCAGAAATATTGGGTGAGCAAATGGCTGTAACTAAGGAAATTATTCTTTTGAGCTGGGATACAGGATCTGAATTGCCTAGAACATAGTAAGGCCCTATTAAGTTTAATTGTGTTGGTTGTCAAAAAAGCAATTACTAGAAAATGGAAATCTAAGAATACAACTGTATCTGGAAGTTTTGAATATTGTTAAAAAGATAAAAGAACTGGAAAAGTATCTTTAGAAAAGGAAAGGAGCAAGTTACATAGAAGTAACTGAAAATTGTGGGAAAATAACATGCATTATAATGTTCAGGAGGAGTGGGGTTTAAGGGAAGGCAGGAATTCAGCAATTTTTTGTAATGTCAGACTGATGATAGTAGCAAAGAAAATATATGTGATGCACATTGTATTTAAATAGAAAAATGTTAAAATGGTTTGTTTTCTAGTCTTTTCTGTTAATTATGTTTGTGTGTGTCTTGTGTGATAATTTAGTAAAGGTGTTTAAAATAACAGGCAACATTATTTAACTAACATGACTCTGTTCCTGATTTAAGCAATATTTTGTGAGTATAACCAACTACCAATCATTAGCGGACCGGAGTTCCGCTGTGGCGACCCCTAACCGGGAAAAGCCGAAAGACAAACAACAACAGCAACATGGTAGTAAATTTAAGGAAAGTAATTTAGTTTGTCCACTTGATAATTAAAAGACATTTTAGTCTGAGGTAATAGGCCTACAAAAGGAAAATATTAACCCAATCAGCAATAACTGTTCGTTCTGTATCAGTCAGGTACTCATTTCCATTTCCATATTAAAATTGTGTATCTTTTGCTTTAGAAGCATCAGTTTTCGTAAAGTATGCATGGGTCTAGTCTTGTAGTTTAAAAAATCACTCTGTGGTGACTTCAGGGTTTGACATTTGTCTTTACTCCTGGAGTACAGTGTCATCAGCATAAACTAAAATATTAGAACCAAACTTAGGATTGCCATCTTTAATCACACTGAGGTCGCAGCAAAGAACCCTGAGGAAACCAAACCCTCATTCAAGGAGCAAAAATGAAAAATAGCTTGAAACCAGTTTAGTACAGTTTTTGTTTGAAAGGTAAAAGGCACACTGATCTGTATCATCAGAGCCCACTCCAAGATCCCATAAATAATGGTTAATGCATTTATTGCCAGTCATATCAAATGCTTTGTAAAGATCTGTAAATAGGTCTCCCCCTATTTTAAGTGCATTAACATTGTGATGTGTTCACAGTTAAAGCAGAATGATAATTTCTGAGGCCATGTTGAAAATGGTTACATTCTAATTGTATCCTTTACCTTGCAAGAGGACCCTCCTGGATGGTTCAGGTATACCCTTCCTCCATCCATCCTCTACTGTTGAGTGTTTCTTGTAAGTTAAATAAGTATATGCTCATGTTTTACTTTTCCAAGTATAGGTGTGAAATCTTTGTTTATTCTTGGCCTGCAGGCATATTTTCGATATTAACTATTCCAGAGTGTAAATTGCCCAAATATTTGGCACATTAACCAGCATTCTGCTTCAGAATAGGCACATACATATCCTGAAGTGCAAAATTTTCTGAATTTTTACTGGTAAAGATTATTCCAGCCACTACACCTGCCAAAAAGGGTCTGCCCATAAATCAGCTTGTATGATAAGTGTATGCATGATTCATCCAGCTTCATCTTCTTACTAAATTTTTCATGTATGCATATGGCTTTCCATTATTTGTACCTGGACAAAACATCTTCCAGCTTGCTTGTTGTCATTTGCTTCTAGGAAGTGTGCCTCAACAGTCTTATCAAGAATTAATATTTTGTTCTCTTTTTAGAGAAGTATAGTTAAATGCCTGTTGGTATGACGCAAAATGGTTTTGATAGTTTGACCATGTAATTTACATGTTTCAGAAACAGCTCATCTGTAGAGACTTATTTGCATTCTTTCTTTGTTGTTTCATTCTGCAGACAGTTTAGTGTCCTCTCTGCTTCACTTTAGCAGTAGCTTTAATTCCCATCTGACTGAAGATGTGAAAAATATTTCAGGGAATGCCAAAAGATAGAGGCTACTATATCTTAATAGTGAAATTAATTGGATTTCTAGCAAGCTGGACAACTTTGTTTTTTAATGTGCTTGATGACTGCCTTATTAGTGTAGCCTGTAACAAGAAAATCCAATGGGGAAAAATGCATTGCTGTTATTTCTGTTGTAGCGGTTGCCATTAATGCAGCAGACGTTTGGAGTGCTTATCTAGTAACATGTTCCAGTGATGAGTCACGTGTGCCAGGTGATAAGGATTCTCTTTCTATGCTATAGCAATCAATGTATGACAGGAAAATATACTGACAATTAAGTATTTTTGAGTATTCTTTGGACATTCATATGCTGGGATGGGAAAGTGTTGATTTTAGTACCCCCTTCATCATCGGCAACTGTGAGTGAGGCGCTACGGGTTGTCTTGTTGGCTGCTAACTCCTGTGCTATACCAATGTACGTATGATAAGATGATACATTGACAAGAAAGTATTTCTGGGTATCTTATGGACATGCATTTGCTGGAGTAAGGAAATGACAGCTTAGTTCCCCTTCATCAGCAGCAGCTGGCAATGATTTATGGCTTATGCTCTTGTTAGCATGAACCCTTGATTACTGTGAAACCTGCATCCACTACTGCCCCCACTCATGATGTCCTGTGCGTTGGAGGCATAATTATCTCAAGGAAAAGTGGGAAATCCTGTTACTTGACCGTAATGAAGTTATCTAAAACCACTCATTTGTTCAGTTTTGTAGAAGGTGGTCTGCCATCCCACACATAGCCGGCCTTTGGCATATGCCTACTAGGCGGCCACCTCGGGTGCCACTGTAGCAGGGGCACTTTTCTAGTATTTGTTTATTTTTTAGTAGTAAAGAAATGGTTTCTTTAAAATATGTTGAATGAATACAAAACAAAATGAAGATTAAGACAAACTGTGATAAAAAGGAAGTAAAAAGTAATCTGGATGGTGTAAGTAGACCAGGATGGGGCCACCATGTGATGTGGTGTGGGGGTGTAGCGTAGCCCTTTTGCCTAGGGCACCAGTTGACCAAAGGCTGCTATTGAATGTCAGGCTGCTCTTTCAACCCCTCCAAAGGTAGTATGTCTGACACAAGTATGTTGTGATAAGACATAAATGACAGGTGAGGCCTAGGTACCCTAATAGATCTGTGGACAAAAGGGGGGTTGATCAAAGCAATTTCTTTTACCATTGCCTTGTGCTTAACAAAACAAATTTAGAAATGGTACAAACACACTGAAATGAAAAAAAGCCTTGCCATAAGCTCAGTGTCAACTTAAAATACACTTCACTATCACATTGTATTGTCTGTCGTATGTTTCTCTAATGTAGTGTTGCAAATTATATTGTTAAGCAGGTAAATTATTTTTATCTGTAAGGTAAGCTCTTATGGACTTGGGACTCAGCAGGACTACCCTGGTAAACCGACTGTAAATAAATAAATACATTTCAAGTGTTGCTGCATATTTTAGCCTGTTTAATTATGTATGATTTTATTTTTGAAATAAGACTATGCTTAAAAGTATTGTTTTGAGAACTGTTCCATGATGTGTAGCTCCTGATTTCTGAAAAGATGAGAAAATGCCTTAAGCATTCTGAGGAATGGCTGACATTATCCGTTTTATCATGTGGGAGCAAAGACATTTCTTTCTCTCCCACACAACTGCACACCCACACTTGACATCAGTAAACATGAAGATGACAGGCACAGTACCTTAATGGAGATTGGAAATGTGAGATTAGTAGAAGTGTGAAGCAGCCTCTACCGTTCTTGCCAGTGAATCCCACTGTCTTTACTAGGATTGCTCGTCAGCAGCACTGAAATACATTCAAAGGCAGAGAAAAATAAGAAAATCAGAACCTGTGCATTTAGGTTAAAAATTAGCAGAAGTAGTTATTTGCCTCAGGATTTGTAATAGGTTCCTAGAGAAAGTGAAATTGTGACACTTTGGGGTGGGTGGGAACTGTCCCATGAGCACCCTTTGTGTGTGTTTGTGTGTGATTGGAGAGTTTCATTGAATGTATACTGATTGAAGTTACTGCCTTCTAGGGACCAGCTTGAATTAGTAGTAGGCACTACACCATATGTGAAGTGAATAATTCTAGACAGCAGCTTATACACAGAAACTGACATGCTGTACAACACTCCTGTGCTGCTGGCTAAGTTTCTGTTAACCTTTAAATAGATAAAAATGCCTATGAGAGCCTGAGATGTGATATTTGGACAAAGTTCCCCAGCTGAGAAAAGGAAAAAAAAGTATAGCTAATGAAGTAATGTCTTGTTGTTTTAATATTAATGATTATTTGGAATCCGTGTGTGGCTGAGTGACTTTTTTTTTGAGAGTCACACTTTTGGCAAATGGAAATTGAAGGAATCAAACTCAGGACTAAAGGATGAAACTAAGTATCTGAGTTGTGTCTCTGTGCATATTTTTATAAGTTTATATGGGTGTGTGTGTGTATTTTCCTTGCTCATTTATAAATCATCACAAATAGGTACATTGCTTTTTCATACAGTTGCATAGATAAGCTATCAGAAGTTATTTTAGTGGTGCAGTATAATTCACTTCATACGATCATAACAATGAAAATGAAATGAGATGTTGGGATCCACCCCTCCATTATTTCTGTCATGACTGCTTTCTAAGAGTATTTCACATCTTGGTATATTTTTGCCAGTTTCAGCAGACTTATCACATGGTTTGTTAGAACAAAGAGGAAAGATTAAAGTACACAGCACAACGCATAGGTAAATTCAAGAAATATATACAAGACGGTTGTGATATATAAGTGTTTCTGCTTTGTTGCGGCTCATTACCATTCCACAGAAGCAGGGATGTGTACATGTTATGGGTGGCTTTGTGTATTCTTGCAGGTCTGCATTGATAGAGATCCTTGTGCATTATACCTCCTCTCCATGTATGCATGTCACAGATGGGCTTAGACATTATGTTGCTTGTGCTTGCATGGATGTGACTTGTAGCCTTGTGTGTTATGTCATCCATGTATGACAGACTTCAGTGTGTACAAGTAAGACTGCCATAGACCTTGCACATTTCATCACGTATGCATTTCTGGTCTGTGAGATCTTGTATACAAGACTGTTCATTTTGTTGAATGGCAGTGTTACCATTCAAAGATCAGCTTTAATTTTTTTTTACTGTTTTTGTTGGGAGAATGGTTTGATAGTGACATATATTACTGTGGAAATCATCAGCAGGTAATTATAACTCTGGCAGCAGCCATTTCATAGAAAGTTGTTTTCTGAACTTTATTTTACTTCCCTAGGCTTGAAATGAATCCTAACTGCAGCAGACTGTAAAAGTGTTTTTGTTTTATGTAGATGCCCTTCCTTTAAATAACAAAACAAAACATTTTAACATTTATGTTTAACAGATTATTTGTTATTGACATCATTAAGTTTTTTCATTCAGCCCATGCATTATATGTATTAGTAGTGTGAGCTATGAGACTGAACACCTCTGGCCATGATTCAAACATTCCAGGCATGGAAAGTGATTGTTTAGAGTTTTACAATCACATTAGCTACACATTTTTTTTTCTTTGTGACACTTTCATTGTTTGTGAGTTTGTCCTAAGCTGGCTGCCCAAGTGGCCATCAGGAAGCTTAGCCATGTCACCCAACAATTTAAGAGTCTGTTAATTTTTCCTAGAGCGTAAATGATTGTCACATATTCTTAGTGTAAATGTATGCTTGTATGCTCCTCCATCAATTTGTTGAGTCTGGATAGGAAGGTAATGAAGGAACTGCTATGTTTACGTGCAGGATGAGTCCATCCCAAAAGCAAGGTCTAAGTTAGTTTAAGGAGCATCTTTATTAGCGTTAATGTAACAGTGGAGGTTTAAGTATGTAGAGTGATACTGGTAGTTTTATGGAGGTGTAGGGGATCAAAAAGAGCATGATCCTTCATGGCCTTAAAAGCTAAGCATCAATCCCACTGCAGTAGTGTAGGGAGAAGTTCTTCAGTCTTTCAAGGTAACCTAGGTGGCCTTTGCTACTAACTGTCTTTATTTATCTTTGAGGCCTTTTGGTTTTGTCTAAATACTTTGTTAGGTACAGATTGAAAAGTGGTGTTTGTACTTAATGATATGTCGGTTAAGGGAAAAATAAAGTGGATTGAGGACTTTTTTTTTTAAGTTTATCTGTTCACTCATCACATTTTAAGTTGTAACATGGGCTTGCATACCCTAACTGAAAAGAAACCAAACTCAGGCCTTTCATCTGTTCCTAATTTGGAGGAATTTTCTTATTTTCAGACCTGCTTTACTGCTGCAAAAGATTTACCTGTTTTAAAGGTATATACCTATTTTCAGGCTTGATTTACCCCTTCACACAATTTTCTGAATCTTCTCCATCACATACGATTTTTGTAGCTGTTTAACACACAGAAAAAACACACTACATGGCCAACATTCTAGTAGCAACAGTAATTTAAGGAAAGAGGACACAAATCTTAAGTCTTCCTGTTTCTGAATAAAAAAAAAAAACTTGTATGGTAGAATTTTGCAATATACTTACTCAACATATTTTAGACTCTTGTCTTTGATAATGTGCTTATAGTTTTCTATCATTTTTTGTGTCTCTGTTTTTTAAACATGTATTTCTGAATAGTATCTCACATTTCTACTGGAAACAGAAAATGTTACATGCAACCCAGTGTTAAACTTAGTAAGACCTTGCTATAACTAGGCAATTCAGAGCCTATATTACAGCTCAGAAGAATAGTTTGCTTAGTTACAACAATTTCTTCCGCAGAATTTCTGTCAAGATACCCCTTGGTGAATTTTTAAACTATACTAACTCATGCCATTACCAAAAAAAAAACATGTTCCAAATTGTCTCTCTGTCTGTCTTCCCCTCCACACCTCCACCTCTACGTGAGGAAAACTCTTCTGAAGTCTGCCTGGAGTATAACAATACACATACAAGTATCACCATACACTAATACATACTTGAGAGACTTGCACATGTCTTCACATTTTTCCTTTGTAAATTGCCTTTTCAAGCTCTTTTCCCAATCTTTTCTAACCTCCTCTCATTCTTGATAGTTATGCAGTATTTTATAAGACCTGCCAATTAGTCTTTTTAACAGCAGCTTCTATTTTAAACTGCTAAAAGCTATACCAGAGCCTGTCTTCAATTAACACCTCCCATCCATTTCTTTTTGCCTGTACTCTATCAATCCCTGCTAGTCTCAAGCATGCACTCCAAACTTCTGCTTAGCCTCATCCCTTTCTGTTAACGTTGTGTCCCTGTAACAGGGAATGCAAATGCTGACATTGTCCTACTCAAAGTTCCAGTTGCTTCTAGCATATTCTTTCTCTGCACCAATGTCCAGCAGCCATAGCAGCATTTACTTATACTCAGCTTGTCTCTGGATCATTCTTGCTGTGTTAATGTTGTCAAATGTTTGCCCCTACTTCGCACAAAGCCACACAAATCCATATCTATCACCTTTGGTAGCACCTTTGCTATTCTGTTATCTAGTATAACCATGAAAACTGTATAATCATGGATTAAAATTGAAGTGGG
The DNA here is from genome assembly GCF_019279795.1 of Protopterus annectens. NCBI lineage: Eukaryota > Metazoa > Chordata > Ceratodontiformes > Protopteridae > Protopterus > Protopterus annectens. The sequence continues at coordinate 1,627,170,330 of NC_056735.1, read as the reverse complement.
TCTCTATGATACTGGTACAATTCCCAACACCTTTTAAAACATTGTTATACAAAACCTAGATCTTTCTCACTTTCTTCTCTCCTAATTAACGGATTTCCTCGGGCGTACTACCAGTACTCTGAGACTTCCCTGTTAGTCGAGTATACAGCACTGTTTCAGTTTCTTCCTATTTTTGATGTTAATTGTTGAGTTTCATTTTCCTCTAACCTTGGCATGAAGTCTTCCATAGATATTTCCATTTCTGACTTTCCTTGGTTTTCTCTGCTTTAAGAAAATTGTCATCAAATGTCTAAAATGTCTCTCAACACCTCTGTATGATTTCTGGTAGTTTTCCTTGTCATAGGCTACAACTATTTCTGCTTTCTGTTGCCCAAGTCATTTTGCTAAATTTGAGCAGCAACCTTTCTAAATTCATGCTTGCTATTAACAATGTTCTTTTAGATTCCCTTTAGCACTCTGCAGTTGCTGTTCTGGGAAACTTCACTTTTCTTGCAGTACTTTAATCTTTGTCATACCCAGTCAATAATTTCTATTACTTTTTTCCAAAATCTCTTTATCTTCTGTTTCTACTATGTTTTAAATGCTGTTTTCATTTTACCTCATACACTGCATGTCCCTTCTTAAATGATTTGTCTTAATAGCTATAAAATCATATCCACTACCCATTCCTTAAATTCGTATATTTTAGCAGATAAATAGGGAAATATAGTGTCTCATTATTATATCATTACCTTATATCTACATCATAGTTGTTTGGTCTATAATGTGATATACAGTGCATGTAAAAAAGTGTACACACCCCTGTTAAAATGCCAGATTTTTGTGATATAAAAAATGAGACCATAATAAATAATTTCAAATCTTTTCCCGCCTTTAATGTGATCTATAACCTGTACAATTCAATTGAAAAACAAATCTGTTAGAGGAAAAAATATAAAAAAATAAAAAATGTACAATAAGCTGGTTGCATAAGTGTGCACACCCCTAAACTAATACTTTGTTGAAGCACCTTTTGATTTAATTACAGCATTAAGTTTTCTTGGGTAGGATAGCACATCTTGACTTGGCAATATTTGCCCACTCTTCCTTGCAAAAGTGCTCCAAATCTGTGAGATTGAGAGGGCATCTCTTGTGCACAGCCCTCTTCAGGTCACCCCACAGATTTTCTATTGGATTTAAGTCTAGATTCTGACTGGGCCATTCCAAATCTTTACTTTTCTTCTGGTGAAGCAATTATTTTGTTGATTTGGATGTATGCTTGGGGTCATTGTCGTGTTGAAAGGTGAAATTTGTCTTCACCTGCAGCTTTCTAGCAGACACCTGAAGGTTTTGTGCCAAAAGTGACTGGTATTTGGAACTGTTCATAATTCCAAAACCGACTGGCATTTGGAACTGTTCATAATTCCATCCACCTTGACTAAAGCCCCAGTTCCAGCTGAAGAAAAGCAACCCCAAAGCATGATACTGCCGCCACCATGCTTCACCGTGGGGTTGGTGTTCTTTTGGTGATGCAAAGTGGTGTTCTTGCGCCAAACTTTCCTTTTGGAATTGTGGCCAAAAAGTTCATCCTTGGTCTCATCAGACCACAACACATTTTCCCACAAGCTTTTGGGAGAGTTGATGTATTGTTTTGCAAATTTTAGCTGGGCCTGGATGTTTTTCTGTGTAAGAAAAGACTTCAGTCTTGAAACCCTACTCCATAGTCCAGACATGTGGAGAATACGGGAGATTGTTGTCACATGTAGTACACAACCAGTACTTGCCAGAAATTCCTGCAGCTCCATCAGTGTGGCTGTAGGTCTCTTGGCAGCCTCCCTGACTAGTTTTCGTCTTGTCATTTCATCAATTTTAGAGGGACGTCCAGTTCTTTGCAACATCACTATTGTCTCTTACCTTCTCCACTTTTTTGTACCCTTCTCCTGACTGATACCTTTCAACAGTGAGATCCCTTTGATGCTTTGTAAGCTGTCTGTGAACCATGACTTTTGTTGTAGCAGGTAACTGAGTAAATGTCAAGAAAATCCTAGTAGTACAGCTGGACTTTATTTGGGGTTAATCACAGTCTCTTTAATTGATGGCAGGTGTGTACCCGAGAAGACTTAATGCTGTAATTAAATCTAAAGGTGCTTCAACAAAGTATTAGTTTAAGGGTGTGCACAGTTATGCAATCAGTTTATTGTACATTTTTTATTTTTTATATTTTATCTCCTAACAAATTTGTTTGTTTTTTAATTGAATTGTACAGGTTGTAGATCACATTAAAGGTGGAGAAAGTTTTGAAATGATTTATTGTGGTCTCATTTTTTTATATCATAAAAACCTGGCATTTTAACAGGGGTGTGTACACTTTTTACATCCTCTGTTCTTTTTGAATTGGTCTCAAAGCTTTCAATTAAATACACATACTCTTGTGAAATATAATTTCTCTTCATTAGTCTAACCCAGTTATTGTAACATGAGGAATAATACGTAAATTCTGTGTTGAGCTTCTGATATTCAGTTTATATCTTCCATACAAAATATTCTCATATATTTCTTCAAAGATCTACCAAAATCTTTTGTTATATTTCCTCTTCTAGGCCATCTTGATACATACTCACTGTTGCAAATCAGGTTCCTGTTTAAACGTATAAATATCATGCCCTGCTGAAAGCTTATTTCACCCAAATGCCTACTAAGCTTCATGTAGTAGTTTAGATGGAATATAAATACAGGGCAGCTTAATTCTTCCTCTCCTGTTCAGTAACACTTCATTACCAAAAGTCTACCATTATTGTCCTTTTTCTTCTCTTCTGTTACTGTTAGTGTCCCTCTTGCTGTCAATATTAGTCCCTTTTCTTTTTCCCCAATATTCTGCTGAATGTCCACCATAAAATCTTTTCTTTCAAATTAATATGTGCATTTTCATCAAAATGCATCTCCTGTAACATTACTGTTGGCCCCCTACTGTTAGTATATTTCAGTACTCTCTGCTTTTTTGTCTATACCTTTAAAGACATTTACATTCCATGTTAATATCGACAAAGCAGCTATTGTAATATAAAGCTAGTATTGTACATGAAGTTTGGGATATTTTTAACGCAAAGATTTATCATAATGTGCTTTATTTTTAGATACCTTGGATTTAGTATTTTCATGTCATACCAATGAGTTCAGGGAGGGACTTTTCTGATTGGTTCAACATCTTTATAAAATGGTTGGTTGAATTTAATTGTTTGTTCTGATGAAGTCTGACATATTGCAGGTAAAAGTGCTTAACAAGTTTTAGCTATCTATGTTTATCCAATAAAGGTAGCTTACAACTCTTATTTCATGGTGCAGTTTGCCGTTTTATGGTTCTTGTTTTTGGTAGTGGTTTTGTGCATTTCTTTGTTTGGAATATATTATTTCATGTTGCAGTTTATATGCACAGAATAATGACTGGCAGGCTGAATAAAGTGTGTTATTTTACAAGACAGGCTGCCTGAGGTAAAAATACTGTTTCTTTCCAGCAGACTAGTACTTGGAAATATGAATCTAAAATGTGCAGTGTCAGTATGGATCAGCTATATAAAGTTAGTACTTTGTTAGGCAAACCAACTCTCTTTTTGGGATGTACATTGAACAAATAATTTGTCTATATCTGTGTGTGGTTGCACTGAAGACAGACAAGCTCAAAAAAAAAAAGTGAAGTGTGTATGTAGATATGTAGCTATATACACATACATAGCTACTATATAGGTCTGACATAATGATTAAGGTCTTTGCCTCATAAACACAAGGTACAGTGTTTGATTCTGACCTTGGGTTATTGGCTAAACTTAAAATGGCCCTTCAGGCAATTACCCAAGCATTAACCTATGAACCCATATATATATATATATATATATATATATATATATATATATATATAAAATGTGTGTGTGTGTGTGTGTGTGTGTGTAAAACCTCACACATATATGTATATGTTAGACACACACACACACAGATAGACACTCACATACTTGTATAAATTGAAAATGTATATATTTACTTCCCTTTATCCTAGCTGGCACAGGCAGGCCTTCTGCTTAAAAAAAAAATAGCATACTTAAGAAAGAATGAAAAGAAAACTTGCTGCACAGTTATACCTCTGTATTCATCCATTACGTCCTTCTTTCAATTTCAGTCACAGGCAGCATGAGCTGATAAGAATGGCTCCATGTCACATCATACAGCACACCATTGAAATGCTTTTTGAGTGATATTTTTTCCATCTTCAAAATGGCATGAAAAACTGTAATAAGGCGTAATCATGTTGTTCTACACTGAGACTAAAGCATAATGTCAGGTTGTTTTCTAAACATTCTAGTGAGTGCCAAAAGCCAATTTTTTTTTAATAAATCTGGATCAGAACTCTGTGCATGTGCCATTGTGCATGCTTCGGAGTTCAGAGTCTGTTTTCTAACTGTAAATAAGAGTGTAGGGTCATCCTATTGATCACTGTTATCGTAGCCTTAGCTATATGGGTTATATCCTGCCAATAATTTAACAGCTGGCCAGCTGCCACAGCTTCTGTGCACCTTCCAGGCATCCAAACTGATAGCCATTTGAGCTAAGCTGACTAAAAAAGAAGTTTGGGTGCCAAGACCTTCAGAGCTTTACTGTCACCAAAGAGAGTACATCTCTGTGCTTTTTGAGGATAGACAGTTTGCTCATGCTGTTCCTTTGCTGGGCATATAAGTTCCCTTTGGGGAATAGAATTCCAGTCAATTATTTTTGTTGATTATTAATACTTTCCTCTTCAGGAAGGTTATTTTTAAGATTGGAGTTTGTGTTTTAATGGCCTATCATGAGACTGTATTGTAATTTTAAATGAGAGCACACTCTCTTTTTGTCATTTTAAAGTTTAAAGTATTAAAAAAATTATGTTTTTCTGTGGAGAATTTGCAATTATTTTACTTCTGGGGCAAGTGTTTTAAAGTGCTTTTTACTGTGTTTTTGTGTGGAAAATGTGACTTTTTCAAAAGACTTGAAATTGTTACTGGATTTTGCTGCTTGTTTTCCCTGAGAAAGAGGCACCATTTTCAGATTGGCCACAAAACGAACAGTCAGTCCATCTTCCATCCACAAAAAGAAAAAGTTAAGGAAACAGCCTTTGCCACCATGGCAGGCTAACATTTTGCCTCATCTGCAGATGGGTGACTCTGCTGTGGGCATTTGTTGTACCTCAGACCACTCATCTTTTACCATGGATCCATCTGGTGTAGCATGTACAACCAGTATAAACCAGGGGTTAGACATGTACTCTGCAGCTCTTGGGTCCTCTCCGTGGTTAACGGAGAGACACTCTTGTTGATGCTGTTAGAGAGAACAGGAAAGACTTCCCTCTTTTGTCAAAATGTCGGGCCTATCCTTGGGGAAGCTACTGCTGCCATTTATAACATCATTGAACCCATTTTTCTGTCAAAAAGAAACCAAAAACCTAACGCGAGTCTACTCCTCATAAGATTTCCTTAGACAGGAGTAGTTTACTGGGTCTGGCTCAGGGTTTTATTCAGGCTTTTGTTCCTTCTTATTAATTCTTTCTTGTAAATGAAAGAAAGATTCCTCCCTTTCCTAAAGATGTGTAAGAATCTGAATCTGGACAGGAAGATGAAGTGATGGGTACAAGTTTTTATCCTTTGTTTTCTGATTTAGACTCAGGTTAGAGCTTAGTTTCTGAGTCTCTTTTTGTGTTCCTTTCTCTTTGAAACTGTTTCCAGAATGTGCCAGAGTTTTTAGTTTCTCATTCCCTCAGAAAGTTTTATGAGCTGTTAGAGAAGGAATTTCCTGAACTTTCACCATTTCCTCCAGCTCTGTCAGCTCTGGAGGTTGTCTGTCTGTCTGTCTCTCTCTCTGCTTGCATTTCTTCTGATTGCCAGCCTGCCATCCCTAAAAGACAGATAGGATGCATAAGTTTGCTCTTTTTTTATTTTGTTTTTTATGTGCTCTTCCCAAACTTGACCCAGCAGCTATAACTTTATATGTTCTCATTGCTACTAAACAGTTATTCCTTTCTTCTAATGTTTCTGATGAGGATGGGGAGATTATTGACAGCTGGAGGAAAATAGTGTAAGCTTCTGCGACTTTAATTTTCAAAATTTTGAATTGTTAGACTCGCATGTTAAATTATGACGAATGCTTGGTGTGCATTTTCTTCTTGTGAGGAAACATCTGTGTTGAATTTAGTTTCTTATATTGTACTAGTCAGTGCTGTCAGTTTACAGTGTATTTATGACTCTGTTGATGATTTTTCCAGCGATATGGCGAACTGTTTTGAGGAGGCTTGCCTGGCTGCATTCTGAGAACCTCCGAAGAGGACATGAATAATGAGATTTTATTTTCCTTCTTCGATAGGGATTCTTTTGTGGTTCCTTTGCTGCAGAGGTGAACAAAAAGTGTGATAAGAGGGGTAAATTTAGTAAGGGAATCGCTAAGATTTTCTTCCAAGAATTAAATAAACCACAAAACTAAGGGCATTCCAACTAGCCAGTTTAACTATTTAAGGGACTTTATTCCCTCAATGTCCCACATTGGCATTCCCTTTTCCCTTCAAGAAAGTCCGGGACTCCATTTTTCTTTTTAGCAACAGATAGTTTGACAAGTGGGTTCTGAAGATCATTCATCAAGGTTATAGGTGGCTTTGAGAGGATGGATATTCCTTCTTAATGGGAGGTTATTCAGAATCTGCCAGTCCAGACTCTTATTTCCACCTGTCCTTCATTACATGATGTTACAGGTAGTGACAGAGCCAAGTTGAGCAAAGTTTTTGTTCAATGTTGTTTTTAGTGTCAAAGAAAGATGATACTTGGAGACCACTTATAGATTTTCTTCTTAGACTATCTGTTGCCCTTCTTCCTCTTTCAAGTTTCCTAGTAACGCTACGTTTAAAAGGTTCTTATTGTCTCATACCTTTTCATCCAGACTTCAGGCATTTCTTAATGTTTTTGTGTCTAGATCACTTTATCAGTTATCTGCTTTACCCTTTAGACTACTCACCAAGAGTGTTCAGTAATTGGCTGCTCCAGTTACAGCTAACTGCAAGATACAGGGCATCCATTTTCTTTTTTCCATGTTTTGATGACTAGCTTATCTTGGAAGAGTCTTTTTCGGAGTGCCAGTAAACTCTCACTTGTGTGAGAGATCTCTTACACAAGCTGGCATTCCAGGAGAACATACAATGGTATCCAAAGTCTCTTTGATCCCAGCATCAACATGCCTTGTCTTTTCAAATCCCAGTGCTAGAGTTTGTCAATAGAGAAATTACTTGGTGGAGACAGCAAATATAAATTTGGGTCTCCCTTTACCCCCTTCCTGTTCCAAAGTAGTCATCACAAACATCTTGGACTTTCCGTTGGGAGCAGTTTCAGAAGGGATAATAGTGCAAGCTGTGGTGGACACATGAGACAGATACAAGCACATAAATATGAAAGAGATGCTTTCCCTAATCAAGGCATTCAACTCTCTGAAGTATCTTTGATCCCAAAGACCTTTTCAGGTTGTTTCAGACAGTACCGTAGTCATGCGATACTTCTTCAAACGGGACATCTAGGTCAAGCCCCCTTTACAAATTAGCCATGTTAGCTTGGGTTATAGCTTCAAAGCACAATCTCACTCTGCAGGCTTTATTCTTTCTGTTTGAACAGTACTGTGTGGCAGACAAGCAGAATAGAACAGGGCAGACCCTCGTGTATGCAAACTAGATCAGGGGGTCTTCCAAGATCTGATCCATCTGTGAGGAGTTCCTCTAGTACACCCATTTGTCTCCTCTGTAAATAATCAACTGGTAAGATTCCGCCGATACTTTAAGCCAAACTCTCCATTCCCCCATTTTTTTGTACTGATCCTAAAAATGTGGGAGAACGGGTATTCCTTACCTTGGATGTGCACTGGCATCTCGGGTACTATCGTGACAGCACTAAATCTTTCACATCTTCGGATCTGTTGTTATTTTCTTGTGAAGGTAAGAAGAAAGGATGGCCTGTGTCACTGCTGCAGTAGTCACTTATTCCCCCTCCATCCCACTTGTTTTTTGGTGTCTTGTATTTAACAGGATGTGGGGTTTTTTTGTTTTTTTTATTCCTTGTAGCATTGTCCTTTCAGGGCTCAATCTCCCTCTCTCTTTTGTCAGTAAAGCTCTGAAGGGCTCGGTGCCCAAACTTGTCTTTTATTCAGCTCAGGTCAAGCAGTCTGAAGCTTTGGAAGCTGTCTATCTGTTGCATGCTTTGCAGGATATAACCCGTATAGTTAAGGCTATTACAGCAGTGATTACTCGAACATCTGTTGTTATGCTAAAGTTTACTTACACAACTGTACTTCATTTTTTTTTTTTTTTTATGTTAGAGGTTGCAGGTCAGCAGCCATTACTGTGAGCCCACCCCTCTTATCATGTATATCAGGATTCATTGTTTATAGACATTATATTGTGATTTCTTAAAAGTATGCTGTGACAAGCATCTAAATACAAAGTTTTGCCAGGATTTTTTTTTTTTTTAGTTTTTGCAATTTTCTTCATTTTTGCAAATCATCCAAAATGTCTCTTAATTAGCAGTGGTTGTTTAAGATCTAGACTTGCACTTCTTTGTTATTGCTTTCTTTGGCTACTGTCATTATTATGTTTACTAGCATCTGTTCATTTTTTGTCAGAACTATTAGCTTATTATATCCTTAAAGCATAACTTGACTTAATAAGCATCTCAACGTTCATTGCTCAACACATTTTGCAGTGATAGTTGCAGCATCCTCTGGTAAGATTAATAATATGCTCTCTTTTTCCCCTTATGCAGCTGTGTCACATCCCCAACACATTGGCTTTGCATAAGGAAATACACTTTACAGCATTGCTATAATATAAAAGTATGTTGGCAAATAATTCCAGGCAGACATTCTGAATTTCCTGAACTTTGTGACATATTGTGCCATCTGATGTAGCCATCCCCACATTTTATTATTCGTTCCTAATACATGTCCTTTTCCCAGATTTGTTGTATTTGTCCATTGCCTTACTTCTCAGATCTTTCAGTGCTGCAAAAGTGCTGCTTTTCTGTCTTTTGATCATCATTAGGTTGCCCCCATAGCCTTAGCCTCCACCAACGGTGAAGTTAGTTCAGTCCGAGCTCGCCCAAGTGACTTGTTTAATTAATCTCAAAACTTATGCGGTTCTTAACATGCCTTCAGATTTTAACCAAGTGTAGTCTAACCAGAGTTGTACTAATTTAATTCAGAGAACCATTAATCTTCACTGTTCATCTGCTCCCTGTAGAGTCATCCTCTGTGTCTGCCTCTTTGGTAATGGAGTTGTGCATTGACACACCTAGTCAAACTCCCAGATATTTAATGTAAGATTCATGTTGTTTTGCCTCTTGATTTTGAGACTACTTTATTTTTAGTTTGCATTCCCACTGTCTCATTCCTGTTTATCATGCTATACTTATTTATGTCACATTTTGTTACTGATCTTTAAACTATGCAGCACATGACAAAGAAAGGAAAAAAATGCTTATAATATATTTTTGGTACTGGTGTATCACTTAATAAAAAGTTACTATACCCTGTTGTATAAATAGCTGGACTTTTTTGATATTTTGGGTCTCAAAAGTCATGATAAATGAGTTGACCATTTTTTTCCTGCTGTTTGAGAAATTGTATTGCCTTTACTACATTCTGTATCTAAAGTCAGGTAAGTATTGTTTTCTAGTTGTCCACATCTGATCTGTTTATTTTCAGCCTTCTCTTTACTGCAGTCTATATTTAAAGATAGAAAGCTGTTGTCCTGCTGTCCACCTGTTTTTTTTCTTTGTGGCTCATCTTCCACTAGATCTCCAGTATTCCACTTAACTGAAAACAACACTCATCTCTTCTGGGTCATGCCTGCAGCCAAAAGTCACATCCTTGAACCTGTACTCCATCATATAATTCAAAGCTTTATGGGAACCCATTAAAGTTTGTACTCCTGAAAGCAGTATTGAAAACTACTGGTTACACCATTCTCATTTTAACTCTTTTAGTTGACATTCAAGCACTACTGCCAAAATTTGAGCTCGTTTTTGATGTGTCTAGACTGAAGAGTCTTTTTTAAAAATGTATGTTTTGCATGGACTCCAAAGTAAAGAGAGGATTTGGTCTTTTAACAATAAATTATCAAATCTGACCAAAATAAGAGGAGATTGCCTGGCTTCAACATTTTGCCATAGCCAACATATTCTGTGGGTTCTGTCAGTTTTAATATAACTTCGGTAACTCAGTGCATCTGATTCATATATGCATCACTGTCTACTCCTCTTTTTTATCTCTGGATCTTTAGTTGCTGAAATAATTTTCCTGTAGGCTCTGTCATTTTTATTCTTTGTTCTTCTACCTGCATCCAGTCAGCCCATTCATTCTGGGGGGGCAGGAGCCACGCATATCGGTGTTAGATAAGAGCCCTGCGGCCCATTTGTTCTTATTTGTTAATCACAAATCAGCAATCCATTCTCTTGGTCAGAGTCTTTGTTAGGGTGCTGTCCAGCATGCTGATTCTGAGGTGTAATCTACAAGTTCCCTCTGGGAGCACCTCCCTCTCCCTGGCAGCACTTCTGAGCTCCGCTGTAGCTTGGACCCTATCCTCCTGATCAATTTGCCCATCTCTGAGCATTTCCACCTCAGCCTTAAGGTTTAAATTCTGCTGCTTCACTGTCTTATTCTCCTGTTCTAAAGTCAAAATGGAGTCCAAATGACTTTGTGCCCTTTTTGAACACTTTTTCTACAAATCATCTAGTCTTTTGAATTTTCTCCAGAACTTACTGTAATGAAAACATCATAGCATCAGTGTAGTTAAACCTTCTCTGGGAGCAGAATTTGCTTTCTCCCCATTCACCATATTGTTGAATGACACTTTTGGTGTTTCTGAAGTTTTTAATCCAATTATTTTTAGTTTTATTTTCATTCTTTTCTCTACTTTTTTGTCATGTGCACCAAACGGGCTATTGCTCAGAGGCCCATATTTTGACAGAATAATCACCAACATTTTAGCCAGTTTAACCAAACTTATTTTGGGAGCAACCAAATTATGCAGTTACTCCTAATAGGACTCAATGTTTAATCCTTTTTTCCCCTTATAAGATCATCTTTTGTTCTTCTTATTTGAGTACAACTTTACTTTTTCAGTTATTGCTCCTATGTATTTATCATTTTTTTATTTTATATATCTTTTTTGTATACTTCAGCAATATATATTTTCAAAGACTAGGTAACTGTAGAGACTAGCTGCTCTCTAGGCCTCTGAAAGTACATCTTCACAGAGAGGATTGTAGATCTGTGGTATGGAATACTGGAACAGGTCATGCAGAGGAAATCCAAACAAGCATTCAGGGGTGTGAAGCAGATTGAAAAATTGTTTGAGTGGGAAGGTTAGAATGGAGAGAGGCAGAATACTAAATGCTGTTTAAAACTAGACAGCATAGGCTTCTGTCTTCTTCTGCCATCAGATTAAAGTAATGTAATGAGAAGGGTTAACTGCAATATTTATAATGTCCCAGGTTCTACTTAGCCATTATTACCATTATTTCATCATCTTAAAGTAATATAATTTCATTTGTCATAAGTGCATAGTCTTAACTTTGTTCAGATTAAATTCCAGCATGTTTTTCATTTTTCATTTATTTGTTTATTTAGGCCTCTAGACTGATTTAAGTACTCTTTACCGTATAACATTGTAAAATAGCAGAATGTAAAACAAAATTATTCAAAGCATGTCTGATAAGAGAAGTGAACAAACTAAGAGTTTAATACCCCACCACACACACACACACACACACACACACATATATATATATATATATATATATATATATGAGTAGAATTAACATTACATTTAATCAGTGCAATTCTAAGAGGCATTTTTTTGTGAATGCTGTTAAAAGTAGCATTTGTCTGTTCTTCAAGTGTTGGATTAAGCAGCTTCGATTCAGGTCATTCTTAGTTGAACCTAGAAGGGAATTCCAAAGTGAGGTCTTATGACCAGAAATGTACATTGTTAAATGGAAACCTTCATTTTAAGGATAGAAAGTTTAAGATCAGAAGGGAGAGGTCAAAGGTAAAATTGTTTAGAGATTAGACAGAGTAGGGGAGAGAGGAAGAAAGTGATCATTAAATAGCAGTTTGTTTATAAGCTGGCTGAGTAAATAGTCATGTCTTTATGCTGTAGGAAGCTGAGAAGTTGCTTACAGGAAATTGAAATGATGCTCAGTACTTGGAGAAAAGGGTTGTAAAACAGATCCACTTTTACAGGACATGAAAAGAACATTGTGAACTTTGAGAGGTTTTCATTAAATGGACTGTTGTACTCTAGCTGAGATATGAAAACTATTTTGTCCAAAGCTTCACATGTAGAAGTGAGAAGTTTAGCTGTCCTAAGACAAGCATCTTCATGTGTTGACTACAGAATATGAAACGTCAGCATACTCTGTTTAAGTAGTAAGGTGGGGTGCACCACAATCTATTGGTATTTAAAAACAGCCATTATCACAGGAGATGAGCTGAAAGGCCAGGAATGCCTCAAGTGGGAGAATTCTTAATTTTGGAATCAGGACCTGATTTCAAAGCTTTACAATTTTTGGCCATTTACTGCTGATAAGCCATTTGCAAATTTGATTCCAGTCCTGTTTAAGGTCCTTTCAGGTCGGCACCAGAAGAAGAACATTTAAAGTCTAAAATAGAAAAAAGTGTAGGTAGGGTGAGAGGAAGACAGACAGAATATTAAGCATCATGGTTAAGATTCCTGGAGTTTCTCTAAAGAAAGTATTAAAGATATGGGGAACGTTTTCTTATCTTGACCTGTAAAATTGTCCACATAAACTTCTGAACAGAGATGTTCTTCATGTGCTAGATTTAACAAACGCACTATAAAGAGAAGATTGTATTGAGTGTAAAGAGTTGCAGGATTTAGTACATGTTTCTGAACAGGTGGGTAAGCATTCCTTGCAATGTGGTTTTGAGGCTACAGGCCTCTGCCTCGCCTGGCAGCACCTAATATATCATCTGTCCTCTATGAAGGCAAGCAATGATTTTGTGGGAACGCGCTCAGCTTGCAACTAAAATCTTCAGGCAAGGTTTCTGCCGGGAGCACAGAACTCCTTAGCAGATGGATCTGTTCGCTTCCACTAAAAACCCCCCCTTGCCAAAGTTTTGTACCTAAAAGGTTTCATCACACAGCTTGTTGGAAAAATCTTCATGTTTATGCCTTTTGGCCTCGGCAACATGGCCTTTACCTTTGATTCCACACCTATTGTCTCAGAGGGACGGTCATCTACTCAATGTCAGGCTTCACTCTCTTCCTGGCTGAATTTTGAGTGTGGCTCTTAATATCTTACTGAGTTATTGGACAAAGGTTCTGGGATCTCAATTTTTGTTTGGAGAAACTTACTTTACAACCTTTTGAGCTCGCGGCTACTGCTGAATTGAAATACTTGTCATGGAAGACTGCTTTTTTGGCCATTACTTCTGTTTACTTCTGCAAGAAGCAGTTGTTTTTTCTTTTGCTTTGAATACTGTGTTTGGATAGCTATTCTGTGACCTGAACTGAAATTATTTTTACAGCAGTCTTCCAAGTGTTGGAAGGATGGATTTTGGCAAGTAATTTTTTGAAGGGTGCTAGAATTCTACCCTTTGGAAACAGTTTTTTTTTTCAAGCAGTCAATAAAAGATAAGGAGAGAAAGTATAGATGCAAGTCAGGAAAAGGACAACAACTGATGCAGCCATTTTAAAGAACCTACTATGAAGATGATTGGAGTCCAGGTTACTATGGTTATGGAAAAGGGAGAGGAGTTGTAGGGCTTGACACCAGCAGTTTCTCATGCCTAAAGAGAAGTGAATAAGTATTAGGACTAAGGGGTAGAGGGACAGAGGTGAAGAAGAGAGTATATTTTATTCATTAATATGCTGGAATTTTGATATAGACGTTATATTAGCAGACTGAGCACCGTTATAGATGGGGTCCTATTTATGTTAGATACAGTCATAACGTTTTGCCCTTTCATCAGTCCTGTAGCATATATTGAGCTGGCATAACAGACAAGTTTATTAACATTATTTATTATTTCTTCCAGTGCAGTTTTCGTCATTGGCTCCTGAATACATTGTATTTTGTTTTAATGCGATTTGAAACAGTGACTTTAATATGTACCTTTAAAGTCACTGTTTCAACTTGCATTGACTTTAATATATACCACTGTTAGTCTTCTTCTCTCCTTTTAGTCTGCAGAAATATACAAACCCATCTCTGTCTTCCACCTTTCACTATATAGAATAATTCATCTTGAAAAGTGCAGAGGATTTCAGTAAGGCTTGATTAGTTTTATTCAGCTGGATGATTGAGGTTAAACTGCAACTAGTTAGTTTGCATGAGTGCTATAAATGAGGTGATCCCTACGGTGTCGTTGATGGATGAGTGCACTGTGTTATCACTGATAATTGTAGATGGAGTTCCAGGCTTGTCATGCATTCAAGTTTTTTTGCAAATAACTTGTTGAATAAAGAATTGTACCCATAGCCGCTCCATTGGCACTGAGTCAGGGCTGCTCTCTGGGATACCCCTAACCTTTGTCTCATTAATAGTCCAGGAACTGGAGGGCCAGTTGATGGCATAGGGCTGATGGCCAGTTTGATTTTTCAGTGGAAAAGTCAGGAAGGTCAGACATACCTAGTGCTGCTCCCCTACCCTACTCCCATTCTCATCCACCCCCCCTTTCAGTTACATTTATTCTAACCAAAGCCCCAACCATCATATAGCCACCAATCATGCTCACATACATCATTCCCACCTAGACCCAATACACATCTTCAGTTCACACATACCACCCACAAACTAATTTTTAACTTCATTCTAATCTACCACTCTCCTATCATCTAGAAGTTTAATGTCTACCCAAGCCACCACTCTACCTCCACTCCAACTCCCAACACTATGTCACTAACCTGTAACACTATGCTCTCCACACTATCTCTTTCCATGTACCTCCTACTACAATTAACCTCAGCACAAAATGTGTACATCAACTACCATCCTACAGCCACTATATATATATATATATATATATATATATATATATATATATATATATATATATATATATAATCACTTACCAGCTTCTCAAACATATCCTCTAGCCTATATACCACAAATGTAATTCTATGTTCAAAAATAAAAATGTTTCCCACACCCCTTCATCCCTACTGCAACAGCAATGCAACCTTAGCTCTAAATTATCCATCAAAAGCAAAAAAAAGACAGGAACCCAATTCTTTCCTACCCACAAATATGGGGACATACACCCCAACTCCTCCTGTCCACACCAACTCGCATAAGTCATTAAACCTTACAACCTTCAACCTCCAAAGTATCAGGAACAAAATACCTGAATTCCATTCCTGGATAGCTTATAACAAACCCGATATCATAGCCACCACTGAGACATGGCTAAAGCCCTATATTAAAGATACAGAATTCCTACCCCCAGGCTTTGCTTGTCTTAGGTCTGACCGACCCTGTAAAAAAGGTAAAGGAGTCTGTCTGGTATATCCTAACAACTTATCCATTATGTCATACTCTAAGCTTATCCCACAATTTTCCTCAGTTGAAATATTAGTATACTTTCTTAGAATAAACAATTGCAAAAGCATATGTATTGTTATATTATACATTCCCCCCCAATGATAACATTCCTGTCTTAGAAGAAATATTTGCATGGGCATCAGACAGTATAGAAAATGAAACGTCATCTTAGGAGACATCAGTATTAATTGGCTAGACATCTGCCACCAAAATCCCACCTCTAATGTCAACCTGTATACCTTCACTCAACTAATTAACAATATAAGTAGACCAAACAGAAGCAACAGCAGTGGCTGTGTCTTGGATTGAATTTTGGTCTCTGATCCAAATAAGATTGCATGCACAGGAACTGTCCCCAATAGCATAAGCAACCACTTACCTGCCTTCAGAATTCAAAAAAACATCCCATCACTTAGCAAACACCACTACAAACAAATTAGAGCCCTTTCCTATTTCTCCCCCACCACATTTGACAGCACTATACAATGTATCAATCAGAACACATTGAAATTCCTTCCCCTAGATGAGGCCGTTGAATTCTTTAATTCTACATTCCACAAGTCCTACACAACCAAGCACCACTTATGTTAAAGAGAGTAAAAACTAATCATGCCACCTGGCTCACAAAACCTACTAAACAGCTCATGACCACGAGGGATAAAGCATGGAAACACTGGCAAAAAAGCAAAAATGTCTCCAACCTGACAAAATAGAAACAACTCTGTAATCTAGTAAAACAACTAGTCATAAAAGAAAAAAAGATCACTATCTTACCCTACAAAACCACCGTAAATAAAACCCTAAAACGTTCTGGAGCACCATCAATTCATTACTAAACTGAGGGTCAAAAAACAATCCTTGCCCAAAACCAGACAAAATGCCCACAGAAATAGCTGGACTCTTTACCTCCTATTTCATCAACACTGTTACCAATCTGTCACCTTTCCTCCCCACCCACCCTCTCAACACACCTCTACTCCCCCTTCCACCATCTTCTATCTCTCACCCATCCCTACCAACACTATAAAAAAAACTAATACAAAAACTCAAACCTTGCACCAATGCCCCAGACAGCCTACCTCCCAAGTTCCTACAAATTGCTGCCAATTCCATAGCGTATCCCATCAGCGTACTTATTAACAGATCTATTCTGGAGCCCTACATACCCCACTTTCTGGAAAAAGGCATATATTCTGCCTCTACATAAAGGTGGCACAAACACAGATGTCTGCAACTTCTGACCCATAGCTATCCTCTCACCCATCTCTAAGATTCTGGAAAAATGTATCCACACCCAACTTTTACCCTATGTACTTCACAACCAGATCCTTTCTCCCACTCAGCATGGATTTTGACCAGATCATAGCACTACTACAGCTCTCATATCCTTCTCTGACACCATTAACCAGGCGCAAGATGATGGAAAAATTGTCTCTTCTCAGACCTCTCCAAGACCTTTGATAGTCACCCGCCTTCTCCTTATATCTAAACTGACTGGTATAGGCATCTTATCCCCATCCCTAGACTGGTTCTCAAACTACTTCTGTTACAGGCAAAAATCAACCAAATGGCAAAATTCATTCCCTCCTTTCCTTGACCCAATAAGAAGTGTTCCTCAAGAATCCATACAGGGCCCCTCTTGTTCAGCATCTTTATCAATAACTTTCACACCTCTCTTACACAAAGTACTGCCATCCAATATGCAAATGATTCTACAATATCTATGCTGCCAACTCACCATCTGAGCTACTCCAACTCACACAAGATCCCCTCACTACTTCAGAGTTATGGATGTCCAATAACCATCTCTCCCTAAACCCCAACAAAGTTAAACTGGTTCTTTTTTGACCCAAATAATCCACTCCATTAAACAAGGAAAATTTCACCATCCAAGCCCAAAATAGCACTATTATTAAGTTGTACCATATACCAAACTGTTAGGTGTCATCATAAATGAAAATATGACATGTGACCTGCACATTCAAGCTAATATTAAAAACAACACACCAAAAACTGGGCACTCTGTATAGACATAAATACTTCATCAAGCACTCCGCAAAACTATCTCTTGCCTCTTCCATCATCATTTCTTTATGGTGCACCTCTCCTGACCAATATTCAGGCCTCTCTAAAATGCAAACTAGTCTCATGCTACAGCAAAATCGCCAGATTTGTAACCGATGCAAATTATTCTTCTCACCACTGCTCCATCACTCACCTACTAAACTGGTTGGAACTACCACATTATCCAACATGCATTCAGTTAACCACTGCTCACAGCTTTATTTATAAATCATCTAACTGCTCCTCATCTTCTTTACTCACACAATATTATCCAGACAGACCGAATAACCAACTGTTCCTAAATGTAATGAAACCTACCCGTACAGCAGTACAAATGCGCTACTCCTTCACTGTATCTAAACTATGGAGTACTTTCCTGCCATCAGTAATGTCTATGAGCAGTACCCTCTCTTTAAGAATTCCCTGAAACAACATCTTTTCTCACTATGGCAGTGCAACTGCACAAAGAATGTAGTTCCTATCACCTGAGCTCCCCTCGCCACTCACCTCCTCTTGCTCTGTATATCCTGACAGATGTATTTAACTGCTCTGATGGACTCTTCTTCTACTCTCACTCACTCTGTATCAAATCCGATGGGATCAAAACCTTTTGATGTGTGCATTCTCACTATCTTCCCTTTTTTCAATGTAATGAGCAGTTTGATGGTCTTATCATAGTAGGACTTCTGGGACAAGTGCTTTTTTCAACAGTTGGACTTTCACTGCCGTGTTGTTTTTAGCACATGGAACCAGTAAAGTGCTGCTGGTTGGTAATGTGGTTCTGGTTTGTCTTGAGTGCTTTTTTCAACAGTTGGACTTTCACTGCCATGTTGTTTTTAGCACATGGAACCAGTAAAGTGCTGCTGGTTGGTAATGTGGTTCTGGTTTGTCTTGATGCAAGTCTTTTAGCAGGTGAACCAAGAAGATTATCACAAGGAATGTTTCGAAGGTTTAGCAAGTTTAGAAAAACATCGGTATTATCACTTTTGGATTTTTCTTAGCTGTTTTGCACGTTGAACTGCATGTTCAGCCAAGCTGTTTGACTATGGGTGCTCAGGACTACTAGTAGTATGAATAAAGTCCCACACGTCTGCAAATTGTCTGAACTGCTGACTTGTAAACTGTGCAGCATTGTCAGAAATCACTCTGTGCAGACTACCATCGACAGAAAAATGTCAATTCTCTTCAGCTTAGTAATGACAGTATTGGACGTTAGGTTAGGAAGAAGGTCAATCTCAAACCACTTTGAATAAGAATCTATAACACCAAGTTATGTTGACCATTCCACTTGAAGATATCTGTGGCTATAGTCAACCAAGGTAGTTCAGGAATCTGGCTTAACTGAAGAGGTTCATTTTGGTGATGCGGCTTTGTACTAATACAAACAGAACAAGATGAAAGTCCATTCTAGATATCTTTTGACATAGAAGGCCAAAATGCTAGTCCTCTCACCCTTTTTTGGTAGGAGTCAGTTCCTGGGTGGCCATGATGCAAGATTTTAATGTACTCTTGTTGCAGGGACTTGGGAACAACCACTTTTGGACCTTTCATGATGATACATTGTCTGACAGAATCTCATCTCTGTATGGAAAATACTGCTTCACTTCTACTGGTAAACAATATTTTTTTAAGGCTATCCTCGACTAATAAAGAGGTTTAGCTTTTAGAGAATTGGATCTGAAGCTGTGCGAGTTCTAAGCTCATCAAGACGTGTGGAAGAAAAATTTCTCACTTCCATGACCTCAAAATCAATTTGCTTATTGTCATGCTGTTCTTTGTTTTTTCTGGGCGATCTGGATATGGTATCAGCAAGATAAAGAAGTTTGCCCTTCTTGTAAACAAGATTAAAATTGTACTTTTGCAATTTGAGCATTATGCATTGTAATCTGGCAGCTGTATGCATTGGCTTTCTCAAAATAGTGACTAGGGGGTTGGTGGTCAGCTTCGATCTGGGTAGGTAGACCATAAAATAATTATGGAACTTTGAAGATGCAAACACAATTGCCAAAAGCTCTCTCTCAATCTGGGCATATTGCATCTCTGTTTGGGTAAGAGTTCTCAATGCATAGGCTACTGGTCTACCGTCTTGAAGAATGACTGCACCTAGACCAAACTTAAGAAGCATCACAGGAAAGAGTAACTGGTTTGTGAACATCAAAATAACAGAGTTGGACTAACAATTTGCTGTTTCAGGACATTGAATGCTCTTTGGTGTTGCTATGACCATGACCAAAATTACACCTTTGCGTGTCTGCTCTCCTAGCAGTGCTAAAAGTTGGCTTAAATCTGGAATGAACTTGCCTAAATAGTTGACCATGTCAAGAAAACATTGTAAGGCTTGAATATTGTCTGGAGCTGGCATCTCAAGAATTACTGTCTGCTTGGAAGGATCTGGTCATAAACCTGAACTGATAAACAAATGATCAAAATAAGCAACTTCTCGTAGCCTGAATTTGCATGTCTGATGATTCAGCTTAAGATTAACTTCACGTGCTCTTTCCAGAACTTTCTTAAAGATTGTCACGTTTGATTTCTCCATTGCCTCCTTCAAGAGTATCAGCTACTATAATAGCACATGGATAGCCAGAAAAAAATTGTTCCACCGCACACTGAAAGACTTCACTGGCAGAATTTATCCCAAATGGCATTTTCAGAAATCTGTACCTCCCGAATGGCATACCAAATGTGGTTAACAGTGAAGATTTTTGGTCAAGGGAAATTTGCCAAAATGAACTCTCTGCATCTAAGAAAGAAAAAAAACAGTGGCATTTGGCATGAGGGTAGCAACCTCCTTAACTGTGCACATAGGATGATATCTTTTTAATGCTTTGTTCAAATCTCTTGGATCAGATCAGTACATATTCTGATGTCATTTGAGCTTTTCTTATGAGTTGCTGCTATGGAAGATACCCATTCAGTTGGTTCTTCTACTGGACAAATTACTCCTAGCTGCATGATTTTGTCTAACTCGACCTTGACTCTGTTCTGCATAGCTACTGGAACTTTCCATGCTGGTCTTACCTCTGGGTCTAACTTCATGGAGTACACAGTTGGTAGTTTACCTAGTTTGTCTGCTAAAGTATCAGCATACTCAGAGAAAATAGTCTGGGTGAAATATGAGCTGTTCTCAATCAAGCTTGCATGGTGAATCTCTTCATTAAGTGAAATCAGTGTCATTCTCAGACTATCTCTGAAGCCCACCAACGACTGCATGTGTCTCTTAACTACGTAAAACTGCAGGTCATAGCTGTTCCCAGCAGAGTAACATGAAAGCACTGCTGAGCCTTTGGTTTGAATCTCTTTACCACCATAAGCAAAAAGCTTTGCACACTTTGTCAAATCAAGTTGTTCTGCATCTGTTACTCTAGCAAATGTTTCTGCTGACATAACATTGTACTTTGAGCTAGTATCTACTTTGAGCTCTGTGGGACTCCCATTAATCTGAACAGTACAAAAATGTCATTCTTTGCCCACAAATCTACTGCACTGACTGTTTCACCAAGCACGGACACACCAACGTAAAAAGTAGGGTTGCTGCTTTCTAACTGATCAACTTGCCTCTTTGTATGTCCTTTCTTATTAAAAGATTGTGCCTTGTTTGATTTAGAAAATCCTTTGAAATGATTCCACTTATTGCAAGAATGGCAATCCTAATTAAGCCTATTATTCTAGGAAATGCCTTATTGCCCTACTCATAAAATCCCAGCTGAATCTTATCAAATGCTTTCTCTGTATCAAGACCCAACAAAAATAGCATACTTTTCTTACATTCATCTTCCCTCTGGATCACCACTGTTCAGTTAATATTGTCAAATGTTTAACTCCCTTCCACAAAACCACATTGATCTAGATCTATTAATTTTGGTAAACACCTTTGCCATTGTCTTGCTAGTATAGACACTTTATAATTATGGCTTAAATCTAAAGTGGGCGCATAAAAAGATGAGTCTCTAGTGTCTTCAACCTCTTTGGATTGTACAGCCACCACAACATTCCTCCAAGATGCTGGTACTCCCCCATCACACAAACACGTTTTAAAATACTGTTAAAATATAACTAACAGATCTGTAACACTTTCTTCCCTTCCAGACTTTTACAGGAATACAGTCTGCTCCTGGAGAGTTCACTGTTGACTAATTTTACAACAATGACAATTGGCTATTAATTGTTGTGCCTCATCTTTTTCTAACTATGGCATAATTAAGTCTTCTATAATTTTTCTATTTGTGACTTTTCTTGGTGCCCACTTTCCTCAACTTTATGCAGATGTCTATAAAATTTCCAAAATATTCTGTTACCTCTATATGATCTCTGGATATTTTTCCTGTCACAGGCTCTCTTAAGTGTGGTTAACAACTCTTTCTCCATTCCTTTGCCTAAGTAATTGCATTAAAAGCTTTTGTTCTCTGAAGTTATCTCTTAATAGTAACCTTTCTAAACTCATGCATATTATCCATCTACTCTTATTTCCCCTGTAGCACTCTGTAATTACTCCTCTTCTTGTTTTGGGAAGTTCCACTTACTCCTGGCTAATTTAACCTTTGTAAATCCCTCTAAATAATTCCTATTGCTATTAATACTTTGCCATATCTCTTTTTCTTTTATTTCTACTGTTTATAAACCCTTATTTATTTTATCTCATTCAATAGCTTTCCCTTCTGAAGAAAGTTATATATTCCCTAAGAATTCTTGAATCATTTCCACTACTCATGCCTTAAACTCATCATTTTAACAGGTAAGTAGGAAAGTGTCAAGTGTATCATTTTTACTTTATTACCCTGCAGCTTTATCTAGTTTTTATTGGTGTATGACCTGAAATAGTTATAGATATGTGTCAATGCGTTCAATTAAGTAAACATACTTCTATGAAGTATAATTTCTATCCATTCTAGCCCAGTTGTACCTTAGGGAGCATGTGATGTTTGTTCTTCAATTTGCTCAGTAAACATTAAAACATTAATGACCTAAAATGGGGTATATGCTTTACAATTCACTCAGCATTTTAATACAATCAACAAATTTCCCTTCTTTCTCCATCAGTTCTTGCAAAGCCACATTTCATATGTCTAATTGCATCTCCAATGGGACTGATACTTTAAAGTCTTCCATTTCTTCACTAATTTTACAATATTGCCTGTCTTTGTCCAGGTCATCTCCTTCTGCCAACAGCAGTTTTTGGTTCAAAACCAAAGCAGTCCTGATTCTTCTAGTTAGCTGCTATGCTTATTTTCTGTCAGTCAGGAGTTTTACTTTGGAGCAATGGAAAAGGTTTCACTGACATAGTTTCTGTATGGGCTTTGCGGTTGTCTGAAGAATGGAGAGGTGGAAAATAAGCAAGTTCTAGCAGTTAGTGAAATCAAGAGGCAAGCAAGAGATTGAAGCTGCTGTATCAGTCTTTCTTCAAAATATTTTTTTTCCCCTGGAGGATCAAAGAAGTTTTTTGGCTGCATAAAAGGCTAAGGAGAAAATAAACACTGGTGATGTGTAATCATTCTGCAGGAAAGTCAGGAATAGATGGTATTCATGTGGAAGTTTGGAAGCTAGGAGGGAAGAAGGTGGTAAAGATCTGGAAGGGCTTGTTGAACAATATTTTAAAAGAAGGGTTAACACCAACCTCATGGAAAAAAGCTGTGATGGCTGTAATACCTAAAGACAGTAAAGCCGCAGTCAGACCTAGCATCATATAGGCCCATTTCAATGTTATATCAAAAGTATAACGTGTTTGTGTCTAGAATAGCTTAAAGAATGACAAAGGTTTTGCCAGATTGATAGATATGAATCAATGTTGTTTTTTAGAAAGGAATACATTTTGACAGCATTAACAGAACAGTGATAACCCAGACGAAAGCAGAATGTTGCTGCTGGTTCTTGATGCAGAGAAAGCATTCAACGGAGTAAACTGGGATTTTATGAGTAGGGCAGTAGAAGCATTTGCATTCCCTGGTGCAGTAATAAAGTTAATAAGGAGGAGATGTAAGGGATTGGAGGCAGAAATGTAAGTGGGAGGGTTCTTCTCCGATCCCTTTTTTATTAGCATTATATTTAGAGCCTTTGGCAAAGAAAATAAGAGACTCAGAAATACAAGGGTATAATTGGTATGGTAATCAAACGTTGGCTTTATTTGCAGACAGTATTGTTTTGTACCTGATTTAAACCAAAAAGGACATCTCAGTGTTGCGGACATTCTGAGGCAGTTTCAAGCCTTTTCGGGTGTAAAATTAATGAAGACAAAACAAAGGCGATAACTGTAAACTATGTGTCCACACATGAATTGGTTTAGCAATACCCATATTCATGGGGACATGATAAAATGAAGTATTTAGGCGTATGGCTTAAAAAGGATTCTGTTATGGTAGCCTAGGATAGGTGAGAAGAGACCGAACAAAAGATAATACAAAACTGAGGCACTTGAAACTCTTGTTTATGGATATAGATAGCAAGATACAAGCTTTTAATCCCTTCAATTTTATATACAGGCCAGGCATATTTTTTCAACCAGAGTAAAAGCTGTGGACAGTAATTAATAAAGAAGGATTTTATCTGGGAGAGAAGAGGGTAAGTGCCAAGTGGTATAATTTGATCTTCCTAATAGAATAAGGCAGGTTAGGATTACCTGATTTGAAGGGATATTTTAGAGCTACACAGTTGAAGCTCATATAGATAACATGAGCAGAAAGCTATAACTCACAGTATTGAGTGGTGATAATAATGAAGAAGAAGAGGAGAAATGCATGAAATAAGGAGAGTAGAATTTTTGGAAGCAGATCCTTAAGGAGATCAACAGCCATACAGAATATTTATAAAGTAGGAGAAAGTATTCTAAGAAGTAAGCCAGCCTGAGAATGAAGAAAGTGGATTTGCCAATAAGGATGAATGCAATTAAGGATAACATAGAATAGGTAAGAGGGGGCTGGAATTTACTGGAGAAAATGGTAAAGGAGCCAATGTACAGGGAGCAAATAACTAGAGAGACAGAGACGACAAAAGGTAAATGAATGAGAAGACGCCAAGAAGACATTTAAACTGCAGGCTAGAGACTGCCTTCCCTATTAGGGATTGATGTCATAGTATAAACAGAGAGCAAGAGATAGAGAAATGCACTGCTACAGTTTTTAATTGAATCTAGAATGTAAGCTGCTGTTAAAGAAAGAGTGGGAAGTGGGATCTTTAGAAAATGGTAGGAGAAAAAATTACATGGAAAAAGGGAACTTGTGGGAACAATACATACAGAATAATGTCTTGGAGAACTGAAGTTTCTGGGAAGGCAGGAATTTATCAGTTTATGTAATGTTGGACTGATGATAATTGTATAAATGTGACCATGTTTACATGGCTTGTTTACCTGTGTATAGATGTACGTTTGCATATGTCTTAAGTGATAATTCAATACAGGTGTTAAAGAACAGCTGATTTACTTTTTTCAATAGAATTATTATTTTGGTGCAGTTCAGCCTTGAATAAGCAAGGCAAATTAACATTCTTCCATAATAAAATACTTTGTGGCTCATTTTAGCATCTCTGGTTTAGGGAACTAGTACCTTTGTAGTTGACCAGTGCTTACAGTCCCTTGCTTGAGTTGCAATTGTTTAAGCATTATAAGTTGAGGTGGCAGTTGTTCATGTGGTGTTGCTCACTTTTTTAGTGGACTAAGATTATAGTACTTGCATGGCAGTGATTTAGGAGTTGTCCATTTTTTCAGCTTTTTGGAGAAAGAGAGAGAGAGAGTTGTTACATTGCCAGTCGGTGATCACTTTGTCTCTGAAGAGCAGTGATAACCTCAGGGTGACTGTGAAAAAAAAAAAAGTAAGCGGTATGGAGTGTGAAGTCCCCCACATGGGGGTTGCAGGGGATTTGCCTCTTTGCAAAAAATACTTTGTGTGTGTTTCAATCTCTTATAATTATGAGAGTGAGTGTTCTTGAGCTGTCATTTACAAGATGATAAAGCTGAGCTCATGTGATGCAAGCTTGGATGAGTAGAGGAGACCTAGTTGACCATATTGGTCAACAACCAGTATGAAGACTGAATGAGCAGGTTACTAAAGTCATTAGATGAACAGCTTAGCTGATCTTTACAAGCCAGGAACTATTATAGTCTGGCTGACTTAGGGGAAGGAGGAAATTAGGAAGACAGAACCTAAAACTCAAAATTTCACTTTCAGACCAGTTTATCACAGGATACGGCATGGGCAGTCAACAGTGAGGCAAAAAGAAGATTCTGCTATTAAATACTGATGATTAAATATCAAAAGCTTCCAATTAACCTACTTTTGAAATGGATATTTAATTAAAAAAAGCAGCTAAATTATGCAGGTGCTACAGTCTCCTTCCCAACCCCCACTCCTTTCCTTAATTGGAATGACATCTGAACTGTGCCACTGTAAGGAAGTGTAATTCCCATTTTGAATTCATTATCTTCATCTTGATGATGTCTTCAGATGTCTTCCTTCATACATCATCGTGGACACTAATGAACTGGTACAAGTGTAAAGGACCATTACTTCCAAAATCAATTTTTTTGTGTTGTCATGCTATTGTACACATTCCAAACTTTTGTACATCAAAATACAAAGTTATTTTGAATTTTGATTTTTTTCCCCATCTCTGAATGCCCCTGTAGGGCCAGATATCCTTATTTGATCATGTCTTCTATGAAAGCCTGTTTTCCCCCATAATGCATTGTGAGGGTACAGCCAATAAGCTTACAATGCCCTTTACAAGAGACACTTCTGGAAAGAACTGAGCATGTTGGAGCCTTCCTGTGTCCTGAAAGAGTGCTCTTCAAGCTATCTGGAGATATACAGAGCTGAGTATATTTTTCTGGCACTTCAGAGTTGTGTACTGGTAATTGTTGTTTGACTAATTTTATATCATTGCTAGCTGACTTCAAAGTTGTGCACTGTTATTTTTGCTTCACTGTATAGTTTTTCAGATCTCTGCTGAAGGTGTTTTTCCCCCTCCCCTATTTCTCTGTGTCTTAAGTTGGTATAACTGGTTTTACATCCTGTGTATTATCTGACCATCTCAAGGATTACTTGCATAAAATTAGACCCTCTTAGTAAAAAAGACTGCATATCATTGTTGGAGCCTTACTGTGTCCTGAAAGAGTGCTCTTCAAACTATCTGGAGATATACAGAGCTAAGTATATTTTTCTGGCACTTCAGAGTTGTGCACTGTTATTTTTGCTTCACTGTATAGTTTTTCAGATCTCTGCTGAAGGTGTTGGTTTTCCCATACCCACCCTATTCCTGTGTTGTTGTTTAAATTTGGAGGTTTGTGCAGTTGCCCACCCCTACTGTAGATTTGATCTGGGACACTCCCCCCAGTCCTATCTCTTTACCTCATTCTACCTAATAGACTCCTTCTGCATTGTTTTTAGTAATTTTTATTTTAATCGCATTTTTTAAACTGTTTGGTCTAACATTGCTACATACTCAAGTGTGCTAGCTTGCACTTTATTTGAATTGTTTTGACTGCTGTTTTAGCTACTTTTCTGTACATATAAAAAAATACCTTTCCTGTAACTAGTG
This sequence comes from Protopterus annectens, assembly GCF_019279795.1. NCBI lineage: Eukaryota > Metazoa > Chordata > Ceratodontiformes > Protopteridae > Protopterus > Protopterus annectens. The sequence continues at coordinate 1,627,143,148 of NC_056735.1, read as the reverse complement.
TAGTCCAGATTCAGATTTGCTGTATCCAGGACTGTATGTAAGCTTCTGAGCCCCCCTCCCAAGCTTTCTGTGTTGGAGGGAAGCCTTCTAGCTCATCAGTGGGAGTGGTAAGCATTAGGTAAGCTATCTACCACATAAGGAGTGGTTCTGGCCCAGAAATTATAGTTATTGGTCGTTTGGGCAGTTTTTCCATCTCTCTCAACTTTCTGATTTAAAAGCCCACATTTGCACTTGTTTCCCCCCTTTCCTGTTACTAGTTTAGTCCAGATACAGATTCTTACTTTTAGCACTTGAATTTGCTTATTCGTGATCAGCAGTTATTCAGAACTTGTAAGCACTAAATAACCTACTTATTACTACAACACTCAACCTTCCTCATTACCTAGAGGAAAACAGTTTTGGTACTTACTTTCCTCACTTGCTTAGAGAAAAACAGCTCTTGTACTCACTTTCCTCACTTATCTAGAGGAAAATAGTTTTTTTATTCAGGCATGTCCATGGTTCAGCTCCCAGTGTTCTCTCCTGTCTATCTGATGAATCTGGGCATCTTGGGGCAATGTAGAAATTGCCTCATGTACACAGACAACTCTCTCCTCCTACCACCCAACACTACAGCCTGTGAGAGATGCACTTATCCAACCAAACTAGAGGTAAAGCTCTCTTCAATCAAGACTGAACTTGACAGTCAAGAGGAGAAGGTAAACACTTGCACCACACCACACTCATCACATAGTCTCACTAAATCTACACCACCAAAATCCACACATAGAAATACAAAAACATTCGTGGAGGCTCTCAATAATAATCTGCTCAAGCAACAGAGACCTCCAAAGCAGAAATGCAAGCAACCTCCACCCCCCCAACACAACCCAAATGACACATAGCCCGCAGACTCAGTGTGCCACTCAACCACAGCCAATAAGGCAAAACAACGTACCCAACACACTAGTCCTAGGTGACTCTATAGTCAGGCACACTGATGTCCCACTCACCAGGCTAAACAAGGAGAAGGTTACTGTCAGCTGCCTGTTGGGTGCCAGGATCCGCCACATAACCCACGCACTCAGTCACTCCACAACAAGTACAAATATGACTCTGTCATTGTCCATGTTGGTGTGAACGACCTGAGACGTACCTCCCTGGACTACATGAAAAGAGACATGGAAGAGCTCTCCGATCTTGTAGCCCAGGCAGGTATGACCCTAGCCCTGAATAGCATTCTGCCATCACCCAGAATGATGCCGCAGTACAAGGACAAAATGATTGACTTCAACAATTGGCTAAGCTTTTGGTGCCATTCCAAAGGGATCCAGTATCTGTCTGCCTGGGATGACATGGTCGACAGTCCACTATGCTTTTCCAGAAATGGCCTGCACCTGTCACCCCTGGGATTCCGGATACTGGCTAAGGTTCTTGCCCTCCCTATAGTGCCTTTTTTAGGCAAGGTTCAAATGACAAATTCACCACCGTAACAGGAACAGGCAAGCAAAAACTGAGGGTGATGCTACTCAACGCCAGAAGTCTAAATCTCAAAATGCACTCACTCGAGGCACTCCTTAAAATGGAGAACATCGATATCTGTGCAGTGACTGAGACCTGGTTCAAGGCTGCAGAGAGCACCCCTGCACTACCAGGCTATAACTCATACCACACTTTTCGGCCATGTAACCTGGACCGGAACCCAAAGGCGGAGGTGTATCCATATTCAGTAAGGATATCCACACCTCCAGGCTAGTTGCTCAGCATAATGCAGCCGAGGTTATCCAAGTGCAACTAACTCTGGGCAAAACTGCAATCCAAATTGTAGCTTGCTACAGATAACCCACCATGTCCCAGGATTCCCACTCCTCTTTTCTTGATGTACTAGAAAATATTAGGGTTCAACCAACCAAACACCCTAATAATGGGCAGTTTCAACTACCTCACCATTAACTGGGAAAACTACTCATGTACCAACTCCTTCGCTCAACGCTTTTTGGAATTCATAAACTCCAATGCCCTGGATCAACTTATCCACACCCCAACCAGGGGCAACAATATCCTAGATCTAGTCATTACCAATGTGAGTGACCAGTGTTCCACACCTGAAGTCAGTGCCTCATTGGTCCGATCCGACCATAAGCTAATTACCCTAGATATCCACATCCTGCCTCCACCCCCCATTAAGGAAACCATGGCAAAAATTTTCTCCAAAGCCAACTTCATGCTTCTTAAGACAGAAGTGGTGAACTTCATGACACCCATGCAGATGGACAATACAGCTACGACTACTGAATCCTACACAATTGCTCTTTATAAGCATTTACATGAGTGCATGGATCGTGCTATCCCAAACAGAACCAAGACGCTATCCTCCAAAAAAAGGAAGCCAATCTGGTGGTCCCCTGCCATAAACAAACTGTACAACAGAAGGAAGAAACTCTTGCAAAAGAGAGTAAAATCCCACAAGTGGAGGAGCTCCCTGGTCAGCCTCAGTAAGAAGCTGCGATCCCTGATAAAATCTGCAAAGCTAGTTACGAAAACAAAATCGCCACTGATTTTAAAGACAACCACAAAGCATTCTATAGCTATGTCAAGAATCTCAATGGCAACACTCAGATCTGTTCTGAGTTACAGCACAATGGCACTAAATATACAGACCCAACTAATATTGCCAACATCCTGGCAGATAGGTTCAGTGCTAACTTTACCCCCCTCTCACCCCCTAAAGAGCCCATCTCTATACCGGAAGAATGCAAAGTTCCTGTATTCACGGCTGCACAGGTAAAAACCACACTCTCCAAAGCCAAGAACACAGCATCCATGGGACCAGACAACATCCCAGGCTGCGTTCTACACAAACTACAGAATGAACTGGCACCCCACCTAGGTACCATGCTTAATCATAGCCTCACCTCAGGCTTTGTGCCTGCTGAATGGCGCACAGCAACGGTTATCCCACTCCACGGTCCCCAGGAACTACTGCCCCATTAGCCTGACGAGCCTGGCCTGCAAGGCCATGGAACGTATCATCATGGAACTTATAAACAAAGACATTGGTAATCTCCAAACTCTGGATCCCACCCAGTTCGGGTTTGTAAAAGACAAATCATGTCTCCTAAACCTGAAAGACTTCTTTGAAGCAGTCACCAAAGCCGGAGACAAGAGTAAGGTGGTTCACACAGCCTATCTAGATCATGCCAAGGCTTTTGCCACCATCCCCCACTCTGGAATTATAGATAAATTCACTAAACTAGGTATAAATCCCTATGTCACAAGATGGGTTGCCAACTGGGTCACTGACAGAACCCACACTGAAAGTAGCAGACTCTAAATCTGACTTCAGACCAGTGACAAGTGGAATACCACAGGGTTCAGTCCTGGGTCCTCTCCTGTTTGGTATCTACTTCTCTGAAGTACAGGCTAACACAGTAGGTCTTTGGCTAACGAAGTTCGCAGATGACTGCAAACTAAGAGCCATAATCGAAACTCCTAACGATGTGGGCATCCTACAAAAGGGCCTCACTGATACAGATGCCTGGTGTCAAAGCCATGGCTTCAAGCTCAATGCCAAAAAGTGCATTGTCATCCCCTTTGGTAAAAACTCTGTACCCATGAACTACAACATAGGCGGTAGTATACTTAACACTGAAAGTGTGATAAGAGACCTTGGGACACAGGTGGACAGTAGTCTCTCCTTTGATAATTACATCACCACAGTAGTCAGGAAATCCTGCTATGGGGCACACCTCCTTACAAAAGGTTTCTCATCCAGAAAAAGAAGTCATTGTTCCCCTCTACCCATCACTCATTAGATCCATTATAAAGTACAATGCCCCTTTTGGTATGTACCTCACAAGACATCTACAACAACTGGAAAGGCTGCAGAAATACCTCACAAAGAGGATTACCGGCCTCAAACAGATGCCCTATGCAGACCATCCCAAAAAACTCCAGCTTTACTCCGTCACATATCACCTACTCAGAGGTGATCTCTGCCTAACATACAAAGCTATGTCAAACCCAGAGCTGTTGGAGATACTCTACTTAAAGAAATCCCAATCCCTCCAAGCTACACGCTCTAGGGAACTAAACCTTGTCGCCACAATAAACAGAACATGTCGGTGGGATAGATTCCTGTCCCAGAGACTTCCCATACTCTGGAACAAACTACCTATCTATATCAAACAAAGCTCCTCATTAGCACTCTCTAAGAAAAATCTTGATGATTGGATGGGAGATAGGAAATTCACCCCGGGGATCACCTCTGTGGCTCTGGTCAACAGTGGCACAGGAAAATAATTTTCTTGGGTGGCAAAAGCCAGGGTACCTTTTTGGCTGGGCTTGTATAGGCCCCAGGGCCGATAGCCTAGTACCTACCTATGAACCTATGTAAATTTGATTAAAAAAAAAAGCATTTTAGGATGGATATTTAGCAGAATATCAAGGACAAAGGAAAATAAGAGTACTTATATTAACTGCCAGATAAGCTGCAGCAGTGATAGAAGAGGGAAAAAGATAATTACAGCAGATTTGTAGTAGTAAGGGACTGCTGACAAGGGATGAGGATTACACTGGCATGCATTTATGTTCTGCCTAGAACTGCTGTTTTAGAGACTAAAAAAATGGGTGAATTAATAACATTTCAGAAGGGAATGTTACTTATAGGTGGGATCTGGAATTTGATTTGCTACAGTGGGGCTGTATGTGGATGCCAATAAAGGAAGAATATAAGATTTCTGAAGAATTTTAAGAAAATGTTTGGTATGAAAGACATAATTCAGTAGGAGGAACTGAGTGAATTTACATGTTATTCCCCAAGGTACAGTAACTGGACTAGGCCAGACAGAAATTATGTTTCACAGGAACATGTTCATTAATTGAGAACTTTGATACATATCCAGTAACTATTTCAGATCATGTGCCAGTAATTACTTAGATAGAATAGAAATGCAGGATAATGAAGTAAAGATGAGACAATGGAGCATCCCCACTTACCTGTTAACAAGAGAGGAATTTAAGGAATGGGTAGTGGAAATTATATGGGAGTTAAGAAAGACAGAAAGTACTCCAGAAGTTATAGCTAGTGAGTGGGACAAAATGAAAGTGAGTTTAAAAATATTGTAGGAATAGAAGAAAAAGAGATCTGGTTAAGAAATAATAAGAATTATTTGCAGGGGTTAACAAAGGTTAAAGTATTATAAAATAAGGGGAATCGCACAGAAGAGCAAGTGCAATTGCAGAGTGCTAAAGAGAAAATAAGGCAGTGCCTGGGTAGTATGTGTACGTTTAGAAAGATTGCTGTTAAACAACTGTGTTTTGATAATAACTCCAGAGTGCAAAAACCTTTGGCACAATGACTTAGGCAGCCAAAAGTAGAAAGGTTTGTTGCCAAATTTAGGGAGCCTATAACGAGAAAAATAACCAGAGATCTTGTAGAGGTATTAAGAGATATTTAGGAAATGTTATGAAAGTGTAAATAAAAAGCTGTAGTGGCTGTAATACCCAAGGATGGTAAAGATCCATCTGCTCCAGCTTCATACAGGCCCTCTCGATTCTAAATCATGACTATAAAATGTTTGTCTATAATGGTGAGAGTAAACAAAAGATAATTCAAAAACTGAGAAACTGGAATGGCGAAGGTGATGCCAAAATTGATGGATGATGGGCCACTGTGTTTTCTTTGTGTGCAGGCAAGCATTTGACAACATTAATAGAGCAATGATGCTGCAGGGGAAAGCAGAATGCAAGAAAATACTGCTATTATTGATGGGTCTTGATGGAGAGAAACCATTTGACAGAGTATGCTGGGATTTTATGAATAGGGCAATGGAAGCATTTGCATTTCCTAATAAAATAGTGAGGTTAATTCAAAGCATATATGAGGGATCAGAGGCAAAAATCTAAGTGTGATGGATCCTCTCTGATAAATTGTGTCTGAAAGGAGGAACCAGGCAGGGGTGCCCTCTTTCCAACCACTAGCAAAGAAAATAATGGATTTGGAATATAAATAGGATCTGCTGAAGAGATAGGTATGTATCCCAGACACTACCCCGTCTATGGAACAGGCTCCCTATCCATGTGAAGCAGAGTTTCTCCCTAACCCAATTCAAGTGCAACTTGGGCAATTGGATGGGAAACTGGAAATGTATCCCTGGTTTGGCACCTATGTCTGTAATGCAAACAGGTAACCTGTAAATGTTTCATCTCCCAGGCCCATGCTTACACTTATCAAGTCAGAACTTGTCAGAGATTCGGGATGCATGGCTAGGCTTAAAAAGGTCCTTGTGGTCGTTAGCCTAGTAAACACCTATGAACCTAAAAAAGTCAAGGTTATAATTGGTACAGTGTTCAAGAAAAGTTGGCATTGTTTGCAGATGATCTTTTTCTGTGTCAGTGTTGCGAATATTCTGAGGCATTTCTGGATTTTTTCAGGGTATAAAATGATGATAAAACTAAGGCTGTTGCTATAGTCCATGTACCCACACATGAATTGTTCCAGCAATGCCTGTATTCATGGGGACATGATAAAAGGAAGTATTGATTAAAAAGGATTAGGATATGCAAGGTATATGGGAAGAGACTAAACAAAAGATAATTCACAAAAGGAGATACTGGAAGTCTTGCTTATGGATATAGATAGCAAAGTACAAGCAGGAAAATTGTTTTTTAGTCCCTTTAGTTCTATACACAGGTCAAGCATGTTTTTATCAACCAGAGGAGAAATTGTGGACAGTAATTAATAAAGCATTGAAGGATATTATTTGGGAGGGGAGGAAGGCAAGAGTTAAGTGGGATAGGATGATTCTACCAACAGAGCAAATAAGTTTAGGATTACCTGATTTGAAGGGATATTTCAGAGCTACACGGTTAAGGCTGTTGTACATAACGCAAACAGAAAGCTACAATTAAAAGTAGAATGGGATGATAATGAAGTGGGAGGGGGTGGTTATTCAAGAAACAAGGAAAGAATGGGATTTTGGGCACAGATCCTTAAGTAGAATAACAGCAGTCACACAGAATATTATTATACTCGTAAAATAACAGAAAGTATACTAAGAACTAAGATAAGACCGGAATGGAGAAAGGACATTCTGCTGATAGGGATGATTGCAATTAGGGGTACAGAGACTAGGCAATATGAGGCTGGACTTTACTGGAGGAAGCAGGCAAAGGAGCCAAGGTATTGGAAACAAATGTTTAGAGAAGGAAAGATAATAGATTAGGAAGAGGCCAAAAAGACATTTGGGTTGCAGGGTAATGATTACCTTACCTATCAGGGATTGATATCAGAATATAGACAGAGAACGAGATAGAGAATTCCTAAATGAAAGAACTGTACTGGTTGACTTTTTAATTGAATCTGGAATAGACGCTGCTATTAAAAAAGGGATAATTGGTATGGCTTATAAAACATTGCATGATATCTATAGGAATCATTCAGAGGAGGTCAGAAAAGATTAGGAAGAGACATTGGATAAGCAATTTTGAAAGAAACAATGGGAGGACATGTGTGGCTCCCAATATGCAGCAAAGTCTAGATTTAGTATTTTTGTCTGGAAGTGTTTACATAGATTCTTTTATACCCCAAGCAGTCTCCAAAGAATTTTCCTCAGGTAGAATGCAACTATTGGAGGTGTGATAGGGAAGAGAGAGGTAACTGTGAACTTATGTTTGGGAGTATGAGTTGTTAGACTTTAAAAATTCCTCCATAGTCCTATTTGGGTGAGCAAATGAGTGCAACTTGGAAATTTGTTTGAGCTAGGATACAGGCTCCAAATTGCCTAGACACTGAAGGCCTTGTTAAATTTAATTTTGGTGTTTGCCAGAAAAGCAATTACTAGAAAATGGAAATCAAAATCTAAACCAACTATACTTGAACTAGTGAATATTGTAACAGAAACAAAAGAACAGGAAGTGGGATCTTTAGAAAAAGGTAGGAGTAAATTACTGGAAATTGTGGGAATAATATATGCAGAATAATGTTTTGGTGGAGGAATGAGGTTTAAGAGAAGGCAGGAATTGAACTATGTAATGTTGCTTAGATTATATATCACATATGTTGTTATGTATCCTATAATGTTTGTAAATGTGAACTTGTTAAAATGGTTTGTTTACTGGTATATAAATGTAAGTTTGCCTATGTCACAAGTGATAATTCAATAAAAGTATTTAAAAAGATAATACAGTACTCTGCTCTCTGTTATCAGTCACAGTTCCATTCACTTACCAGTAATTTCACTACTTCCATTGTAAGTTTGAGAATCCCCAATAAAAGTGTACGTGATTGGTTTACAGTGACTTTCCACATATTTGTTTCCTACATGTGTGTCAGAATCTGTAAAAATAATTCTTGTAGCAATGCAAAGGTATAACTGAGATAGTCTTTTAGAAAGTGAAATTTTGTGAGTTTCAGCTCCTGTCGTAACTTCTTTCCCTAAGTCAGACAGTGTATGATATTTCCTGACTTGCGAAGCTCACTTAATTAGCGAAGTTGCTGTCATGTCATTATCAGGCTTCTTCACCTTCAGACTACAAAAGGCTTAACAAGTTTATGGCTCCAAGTGAGGGAAAGAATTTAGTTCTCCATGACAGTATGTAGTAAACATGTTGCAAATAGCTTTATGAACCCTGTGGATGTGAAATAAAAAAGGGCTGCAGGTAATTTGTTTGCTTTCCATTGCAAAAAACATTCAAGATTAGTAAGCAGAATGATGTAATAGGAGGGGAGAGATACTACTACTGCCATGTCTCCTCTGTAAAAGAAACATAGACTGAATGGATTAGCCTTGTTAACAATGAAAAAGCTTCTCATTTTGAATGTACATGTTCCTAATGTCTTGCCATTGTTGTGGTACATTTTCTAATATGACCTTCTGGAGTACATAGTGGCTTTAAATGTTCACTGTGGAAATTGATGCTTTATCACCTCCACTGGAGGATATTTGGCTTCACACACTATACTGATAGATGCAGTGACTTGTGCTGAGGAGGTTAGTGTTCAGCTCTTACAATGTCTTTTTACGTGTCACTTTTTTGGCTAATTAGTCATATGTAAGCTTCCATTAGTGTCCTGCAGTAACAGTTCAATAGTTATTGATGCTTGGTGAAGCAGGTTAATGAATTTTAACTGGATTTTCCCTGTGTAGTTTTGCAGAGGCAGTATAAAAGCTTCATTCCTCACTGGTTGTTCATTATTACCTTCTCCTCCAGCCTTTTGTCTTAAAATGTTTGGAGTATGTAAACAGTGGGAAACAATGGTAACAGGATAAGCAGTAGTGAGTCTAGAGAACAGTAGTCTTGACAGGCCTGCATGTTCTAATTTCTTATGCATTTAATTTTTGTTGATTTTTCTCCAGCTTCATGTACACATGTATGTGTATTGTAATGATATCCTGCAGTAGACTGGTTTCCTGGTTCAAATGAGGCTCTTGGTTTGTACACATTGATGGCTCAGTTAGCCTTCAGTTTACCCATGACCTTGAACTGGATGAAGCAGATGTCAGAGAATGAATAAATGAAATTGTGTCCAGGAGTTCTCTCTCTTTGAGGGGGGTGCACATTTTAGTATTGTTTAGTTGTTCAGTAGCTTTTTTGGACGACGGATTACAAGTTACATACACAAATGTGAGGCAAAATTAGCTGAAGCACTTTTTTTCTCCTTTTGCACTAGACCAGCCCTTATGCATAACCAAGCTATGCATTTTACTAGAAATTTAACAAGCTAATGCTGGACTAATTAGCATGTAAACTTGGACGAGTCCTTCACTTGTATTTGCATAATTTTTTTGTAAAACTGTACAAAGGAAAGGAGTGTGTTCCATTGTGACATAAACATTCCATTGCATTGCATACATGGAGATGAATTATTTTGAAGGTCTAACTTTGACGTATTACATAAAATGTGGACAAACAAACTTAAGTCTTCAGTAATGCGTTCTCACCACTTAATGAAATAAGTCATTTTCTGCTGCTGGTCATTACTAATTTAATGCTTCAGGTCCTAAACTTGTTCTGCATCCAGTCTCCAACTACTAAATTTTAGCAAATTATCACTGCAGCTTGTTCTGACAGGCATTAATTAAGCTAAATAGGAGGAGTTTATCAGAGCCCAGAGGTCAGCCTACTGCCTGGTTCTGTAGCACTGGAGTATTTCTGAGTCAGAGTCATATTGTATGTCACATGTGATGCTGTTTCTGGAGTATCAGCAAGTCTCTTAAAGCATTTTTCATTTTCTCAGGTGTTTCCCCTTGAGAAACATGGCATGCAACCTTCCCGACTGTACTGTGAATAATATATCCCAGAACTCTGATGTATTTATTATTCAGTTTCTCAGTTGTGCAGTTAAGTAGTATAGGCGATAGCCTGAAACAGAGGTGTAAGTAAAGATGGTGTTTGTGTTTTAGTGCTGCTTTCATAGGCAAAGGGACCTGTCAGAGAAATTGAGTCTGACATCTGGTGTGACTTCTCAGAGCTTAGCTTTGTTCCACCTTTATGGCAGGCTGACATCAGTGCCTCTTCAGCATTGGTACATCCTGAAATAAAGGGGGCATCTGCTTAGGCCATCTATAATTCTTTCTTGCCACAGGCAAATATTTGCATCATTTCATGAAAGGATTGATTGTCAGTCTGATGTCAACCTACACCAAAAGATAGATCAGAGCAACTAAGTACAGTGTTGGGTATATTTTCTTGTAATTCTGTTAGCAGTGTTAAGTGCTTTGGGTTAAGGTACTTTGGTTGCAGTTTGGCATACAAAGGCCTGTGTGATACATCTGCCTTTGGGGAAAAAGTAGGTTTTCTTTTGGAAGGCAGATTTTGAATAAGAACTACAATGATCAGTGCTTATACTGTGTTAGTTTAGAGCACATCTAAAACTGTGTGATCTAATAAGAGTTTATTTGTACCACAGTAAGGAAAAAACAGTTCACATTGCAGGCATACCAGCATAAAAAGAAGTAGCTAGCAGCTGTAGCCAAGATATGCACCCCATCTGTAAAGCAGTACCAGCAGGGACCTACTAATGTCCTACTTAAAAAGTACATTGAAAATGAAAAATGGGAAGGAATTAGAGACCCTGGAAACAGCCAGTTCCAAGAGGCTGTCCAACTCCAAGAGCATCGTATGTAAGGAGAGCATCTTGCCGTTAAGTTTCTAGCATATCCCCCTAGACCAAAACTTCAGCATTATCAGTTGAGAAAGGTGTTTATTTCCCAGTATCTGAGTCATGCTGTTGCTTATTCATTACAAAAGAGGAGGGCAATAGCTCCACCATGTTAGTTAAAGATGACACCATATCTGCAAGTCGTATCCTGGGGTGCCCCCCTCCCCCATGTCTGCCAAACAGAATGCTGCCACCAAACAAAGACTATTACATCTGAAGTAGTGATGCCATCCAGATTTCAGTAGCTCTCACCAGGTAGATCTTCTGCTTGCTCACTCCCAACAACTCCTTACCCCTGCCCCAAAAGACTCATGCTGGCTCAAGTTTTTTTTTTTTTGAGCTTTGCACAAAGCAGCTATCTAGACTCTGGCTAATCTTCTATATTTGGGGTGCGTTTTGTAAAAAGCAAAGTATTAGAGTGGGTCCAAACTGACCCAGAGGAGGAGCTGGATTACTGACTCCAACTTTCTTCTCCTTTATGTTATGGCACAGATGTAGAGGACACCTCATTTGGAGCTATAGTCACTTGTGAGAGGGCACTTCAGATAGTAACCTAAAGAGGTTCTGTTTCACAGAGGAGATACCTGGACCTCCTGAGACTTTAACCCATATACCTGTAGCTATAGGAAGCCTGGCTAGGTGCCTTTTGCAAAATGACCTTTGCAGACAGACTTCAAGCCCCCATACCAAGCAGGCTTTCAGAGCCTTGAAATGATTAAGTACAAGGGTGAGCTTGTAAAGGAACTCCTGGAAGAATGTCAAAATTAAGTGATGAGTTACTGACTGCAAAAATCACCAGGCAGCTCCATCCCATTTGACATGTTGTGAAGCATGCAGGGAAATATGGATATTAAAGTATGCATAGCAACAATCCTTGCCTTCAGAGCCCAGAACTGATAAAGTTTCAGGGTGAGCTTTTGAAAAAAAACTTCTGGAAGAGTATGTTGGAGTAAGTGAAGAATAAAGGCTTGTTGCTTTGGAACACTACTTGGGTTTCATAATTTTTGTGAATTATTGTGACTATGCTCATCAATGAAGTTTTAAGACCACTAGTTTCTCTGTTTTTTTAATTTTTTGTTTTATTTTTTATTTGTCTATTTAAAAGTATGGCGACCTTAGAGGTGTTGGTGTACTTAGAGAAAGGTAGGAGAGCTCATCTTACATTTGGGGGGAGGAGGGGGATTAAAGCTGTAATTGTTCACAATTTTTATGTTTAGAAAAATGGTTCACTAGTGTTTGGCCATATAAGTCTTGGCCAAGTGACATGTAGTTGCTATAAAAATTAGACTTATGGGTTATGTAGGCTCACAGCATTCCAGTTGCTAACATAAAAACAATACAAGTTAAAAGTATACACCATGCATTTTCATTATGGTCAGACTGAGTTCATTGTTATGAAGAGTCCACATGAAATGTGAATATGGAAGGCCTCCCAACTCCCACTGATCAACTACATATGCTGTCTTTCTTTCCTTTGACTGCTCTTAAAGCGGTGGTATCTAACTTTAAAAATATGCAACCTGAAAAGTAACATTTCCCCATTTTCACTGCTTCCCGTCATGTGTATTGAAGGTGAAACAGAAAAAAGTATTTGACAGACCTTGCAAGGTCAGACCATATTTTATCTCTTAATACCTCATAGCTGTATAGCTGAATGGTAGGACACAGATGTTTGTAGTGAGATGGAAAATATCAGGAATTAGGAAAGTGACTAGTTAAGTACCACTTGGGTCTGTCCTGAGCCCAGTACTGTACTTGTGTGTCTCAGATAACTACAAGGGAGAAGAGTACAAGATCAACCTCATTAACAGTGGCACAGAGACATGCAGCAGTGGAAGATAAGGAAAGGGTCTAAGAATTTGGGAAGGCTGCACAAGTGAGGAGAAAGATGACAGCTGAGGTTCAGTGCAAATAAATGCGAAGTAATGCCCTTAAACCACAACAGACCTCATCTAATGTATCAACTGGGGGAGTGGAAATGCTAGCAACAGGGCAGGAAACTGATTTTTGGAGCATCAAGCATACCTAGGCTGGACCACCATCAACAGAATTAGAGACTGTGGTAGCACCAAACAGAATGCTGGGGTGTATCACAGGATGATAGATTCCAGAAGCAAAACCGTGAAGTTTCATGAGTAGAGGGCCTTGCTGTGACCGCAATTTTAGTACTGCTCACAATTCTGGAAGTCTGTACAAGGAAATGAACATCAGGCTGCTGAAATTAATCCAGGGGAAGTTACCAAAAAGATGTAAGGAATGGATGGGAAAGATTCTGATCAGTGGCTTCAAGGAGCTGGTGCTCTTGTCACTTTAAAGCAGTAGGGACAAGTGGCACACATGTTGGCACACAAGATCAGGTCAGGGAGATGTGAAGTGGTCATTCTGACCAGGAAAGATAGAGTGCCTGGGAGTGGGCACATGCAGCACACAGAGTTTTGTATACCCATGGAATGGACTGTCAGAACTGGTGGTAGAGATGAAATCCCGAGAGGCATTCTTGAAGTTTTGGGGCAGATGGAAAAAGGGTACACGGGAAGGTGCACCCCGTCACCCTGTACTTAAAAAGGAGAATTGCATAGGCTTATAATGTACTTCTGCAGATAAGCAAATAATGTAATATAACTTTTTTGGTAATCTTGAAAGGCATTTTCTAAAGGTTGTTGAAACAGACATTAGCTGCTGTTGAAATAGTATAACTGATAAATATTACTTCACCCATCTTCTGCTGCATAGTTAATAAAATAGTGTGTTGTAACTTCTCAAAATGAGAAATCTGTTGAAAAATTACAGCATGGCTGTGTATGCCTAAAAGTTTTGAAGCCTAATTACCGTGACGTCCTTCACAAACTACATAATTCTGGAAAGAGATTTTAAGTCAGCAAATCTGATACTTTTTTTTTTTCATAGACATGAACAGTAAAGGCTGTCAGAAGTATTACCTTGGTAGATTCCATTTAATCCTCAGTATTTTAACTGAAATAGACAAGTTTGTCAGAGAGCAAATCTGGGAAAAATTACTGAGTTTTTCATGTTTGAGACTATATTTTCTGATAATGTAATACCAGGATGGTATGTGATGAAAGAAAATTTCTGTTCAGGAAAAGCTTTGTATTTCTAAGTAGGACGATAATTCAGTGATGTTAACATCACCCAGCCAGGGGTTATGATTTCAGAAAGGGAGCTGGGAGGCTGGTATAAAATAGTCAGTAAGAAGCTCGTCACCCAGTTGCTTATCGGTAAGACTGACAAGTCATTTATGACATTACATCTCAAGTTTCCTCTTAAGGATTCAAAAGCTGAAGGTGTCCCCTCCTCCCACAGACATCACTATGGAAACATAAACCATTCACCCCCAGTTTTATGCTTGGTTATCTATTGGATCCAGCTATTTCTCCTAAACATGCCCCTTTCAACAGGCTCAGTCACCCTTTTTTCAGTCTGCCTGTTCAGACAGCATGTCCACTTTCTCCAGCAGTGAATGCATTATATGCCTTTGTGATCATCTCCTTGACCTTTCCTGTGTTTTCCAGTCATTTAGCTCAGGGATGTGTCTTAATTATGACTGTACAAGATGGGCTTCATTATTATAGATCTTAAGAGCCAGCATTCTTCATTGAAGAGGAGTCTCTTTTCTGTAGTGTCTGCCTGAATTTAAAGTGCAGTTAAAAGTAACTATTTTTACAACTAAGTCTCTGTAACTGTGTATAGGTCATCTATATATGCAAGCATTAACTCAACTTAGAATCTGTTTTGCGCTATTTAGTGTGCATAATGGTTCCTTTTTCATTTAAAGTGTCTTGTGGTTACTTTTGTAGTGCATCTCATTGAACACTAGTAGAAACGAGTTTATAATATGACTTGTGATTACTTCTGCAGTATATCAAAACTCTGCCAGAGATAAACTTGTCTAGCAGTTTTCTTGTACTTTAACAGCACATTTGCAGCTATGCATTTCAGTCAGCTTTTACTGCTGAGCTCACTCTGTTTTAATTTGACATCCTTGGAAATTTTAGACTACTGAGGTTTTTTTCATCTGACAAATTACTAATGCTAACACAGTTGTATATATGACAACCCTAGCAAATTTTGATTGGCCCATTATAGATGTCTCACACACACTGAATTTTCTGTGTGAATCACTTAGTACATGATCTATTTGTCTCTATTTAGGTTCAGACTGTAATGGTAATATGTGGTAAGTCAACTAAGCTTAGATTTCAAATGTTTTTGTCAGTGGAAATTAAGTGTAATCACAGAGTAATATGAGTACTGCTATTTCCATCTTAATTAACAAGCTGCTAAATACCGTTAATGCTGTAAAAGTCTATGTCCTTCCTAACTGTCAGTAAGATCTGGATGTAGGAGCTCCTGTGTTATCTTTTTGTTTTCTATTTTTTTTTTAATTTGCTTTGCTATTCTAAACTGAAATTGAGTCATGCTCCTGATGGCTACATGGTATAATTGCTTTGGCCCTGCCTAAACCCTGTGTGACTGCTGTTTAGTTAGTTGACTGGACATTGAGGAACAGGCTAGAGAGAGAATGAGAGTGAGCAGCTGAGAGCAGCTGTTAGGATTATGATGTTGCTGGACTTGTACTTTAAGAGCTCCAACTGAAAGAAATCCTAGAACTGTAGCACCTGCAGTTAAGGATTCCAGAGAGTGTAAACTTGTAAAGGTGTGTGTATGCACGATAGATGGAATAATGGATGTGTGGAAACCCACACTGCACTTGGTTCAGAGAGGCAGGCATTGTGCTATGCTTCCCTGCCAAATGGGAATACTAGCTGGAGACAGAAAAAACTGTCCCAGGCCCTCACTGGATAACAACCACCATTTATGTCTCTTACCTCCCTGTCCCACCATCTTAGGACACCAGGGGCTAAGGAAAATCAAAGGGACAGTAAAGGATAAGGGATAGATTAGAGGAGGAGGGACAGGGGACCAAAACTGTTGGTAGTATAAAATAGTTCCTGTAACTATTTACTTTAAATTCTTAAACTGTTATTACAGCCAAGGAACTGTTACTCACTTTAACAAATGCTTAGTTTTCTTTTCCTTCTGCCATCTTATCCTGCAGGCAGTTTCACTTAAGAGTACTGGACTTTTGTAGAGGCAGTAGCTGTTTAGTTAGCTGCCCGGAGATTTTTTTTATTAAGATGCTAGTATGAGGTTTATCTTACTGATGTCTTGTTTTTTTAAGCCTCCAACAGACTATTACAGCTGTTTAGGACTCTTCAGTCTCAGAACAGCACTATGACTGTGTTGCTATGCTGTGCTTTGATGTGTATGTGATTATGAAGCTTGTTTCTCAGCCTTCCATCCTATTTATTGTATTATGGGATAAATCCACTTTGTAAATTCGATTTCATAATAGCTTCCATTAACTAGTACTTGCTTAAAGTTGTGAGTACTTTGGTCATTGGAATACATTGTCTCTGAGCCTACTGCATGAGACTTACATGGTAGCCATTATCCCTTTTGCTACACTATCAGTTCTCTTATCAACAAGTGTATAAGATATAATGGAGACAAAGCACTTGAATTTTAGGGATTTTTATTGTGTTACTTGCTCATGCAAGTGAGCTTTTTTGCCAAATATTACTATTCCACCCCAGTGATAATTATTCTTTCTTAGGCATGCAGAATAATACCTCTCTCAGCATCTGTAAGAATCAGAGGAATTGCACATTTTGGCATCTTTTGTACGTTATCTTGTGGGTCTCAAACCTGAGTCTCAAGGCAGGGTTGGATCTGTGAGTTATAAATATTTCCTGCTGGAGCTTTTTCAAAATGTGTGTACTATTTCAAGGATGTGGAGGGGTTATTTTCAACATTAGGTTTTCTTCAGGCATCTTGATAAACTATCTTTTAGCCAAATGCAAAGTTATTTTCGTAAAACTGATTGTGTACATCCTCTGGCTCAAGTTAAGGGTAGATCTGTGATGCAGAAGTCTTTCCAACACTATTCTCATAAAGTGTAGAAGTATCGACTGTTTTTCATTCTGGTGGGGTCACTAGATTTTTAAGGTGTCCTGGTAAAACAGAATTCCACCAAATGCCACATTCTATTCATTACACTTCCTACTGGGGAGATTGCACATTGTAATTGGCTATTTATACAGTGAATATTGTTTGATAGGAGTACTGAAAGCTTTGTATCCTGACTTAGATTTGATGTCAGAGGGGAGCATTCTTCTCTTTGGCGACTTCATCATGAAAACTGTCAGACCTAACAACAGGGTGTCAGTATAGTGGATGCTTTTTGAGACATTTCTAAGTCAAACTGTTGATCCTACAGGAGTCCTTTTCCAATATTTTGTTTGATCTTGTTTTGTTTTTGAGTGACAACTCAGTAAAGAGAGTATTGTAGCCTACTTTTATACTCAGCATACTGAGAAGTTTAGCACAGTGCCCAGAATGGTAATTACATTTAACTCAAAATATCAGATTAGCAGTAAAGACGCATGAACTAAAGCTACTAGGGCCTGTCTTTGAAATGCCCTGATCTGTTTCCTTTAAGATTTCATTATGAAACTTTCAGGTAGTAACAGTATATTCAGCTGCAAAACGTACTAAAGACTGCAATTGTAACCTAATAACATACAGTGCAACATACCTCCAAATGTAACTCCACAGCTTTAGTTGCTTCAAAATATGGCATTGCCACCACAATAGGCTACAGCTTAAAAGGTATATATTTTTTTGGTTAAATGCATAGGTTGTTTAATGATCCAATCTTTGCAAAGTAGCATTCTAGGCCAGTAGCGTGTTATGCCCACAAAGCAGATTGTCAAACTGTGACAATGAACACTAATAAACATACTGATGTGATGCCTATATGTAAAGGGGCAAATCTCAGTCCCCCTTGCAGACTTAATTTCAAATCTTTTAAGGAGTAACAAACAGAATGATTAACTACAAATAACAACAGTATTCATATGTTGCCATTAGGAATTTCAGCAGCCATAGACTGAATTTCACCAGACTGCATTAGCCAGTCAAATTTATAAGTTAATTATGGTTTTAATACAGAAGGAAACAATGTTTTTCCTGATACAACATACATTATATTTAATTTTGATGTAATAACTAAATGAAGTGTTCTAGGCCATCATTGTACTTAGTCTGTTTTACAGAAAGTTTAGCAGAATACCCACAATGAAAACTGAGTATAATGTAAAATGTCAGACTGTGGCATTAATGCTGTGTGTTCCAAAGCCTTTAACCCCACAGTCTGACATAGCTATAAAAGGCTATATCTCAGTCCCCTTCTCCTTGTCATTTTGAAACTTGATTTAACATCAGTGTAATTGGCTACAAAATCTAACAAGTTGTAGTGCAGGTCATTGTTAAATGTAAGACAACCAGTTTTGCTGAATAAAAGTTTGTCATTTAAGGCATGATATTTTAGAAGTGAAAAATATTTTTCCAGTTAAATGTATAGTATTTTGACATCTAACATAATGAAAACTTATTTCATATATGTTCTATTAATTAATTTTACCCAGCCTTTTGTAAAGAGGTCAAGTAGCCTGTAGGAGGCAACTAAGTATAGTCCCACAGTATGACAACAAAAGCCCTATGAAACTCTTATGTACTGGCTGTATATGAAATCATGTCTCATTTCGTAAAAGACAGTTCAGAATAAAATTATTTTTTCTTGCTGAGAATAAAATGATTCAAGGAATTCTAATAAGATACCTTGGTACAAAACACAGTCAAGAATGTCATTCTGTACCCAGTGACTTCATTGCATTTCCATCTTTATGTACATGGCACAGATTGCCTTTGTAAGTATACTGAATATAGGCTTTACTCTGTACACTAAAGGAAATGTTGGGCCACTGAAATAAAAATGATTTTTTTCTCTAGTTTTAGAGAGAACTTGGTGTATATTTGATCTGGGCATTGTTTTCACCTTACCTTGTAAAATTTGGCAATATTGCCCCAAGTGCAAATTGGCTTTAGTGCTAGATTTTGACAACAAAAGCTTCTGAGATGCTGGATAAATTTAGCTGTAGAATGTAAAATATAGGGACTTGTAATGTAGAGGATCATGATCACATCTTCACTCATAACAGACTTGTTATATGTTCAGTGGATGTCAAGATATTTATTTCGAGTGAAGTATGACTGTCAAAAAGTGTAAGAAAGAACATTTTTTAGCTTTGAAAACTGTAACAAATTGAGCACTGCCACACAGAGAGTGGGACCTACAGAAAAGCAACAGAAAGGGCAAAGAGATTTAAAACTGTTAAACAGTTGAATAGATGTTAAACATTTCATTCATTTATTTTAAATTGCGTATGCTTTTCACTGCTCTCTTGTGACGGCTATTGGCTGCTGTTAATGCTGTAGTACAGGACCAGAGTTTAGCAATAGTGAGGGATGTTTAACAGCTTGTTAAGCATCTTTCTGATGTTAAAGTGCTTAACAAGCCTGTTTTTCCCCCATCTTTAAAATTTAGTCATGGTGCATTATGCACTGCAAGATGTTTGAATACAACCCAAGTACACACATTATCCCAGTGAATATGCCTCTTGAGTGAGAGAGTACATCACCTTTAACTGTGATGTCATCACATGGATATAATGAAAACCTTTCTGTTTGACAGATACTTCTCCATCAAACCATATCAATAATCATTCAGATGTGGAGTTCCAAGATGGCTGCACACTGAATAACAGCTTAATTTCAGTTCTCCAGTGTGAAAATGGAAAAAACTCAGCAAAGCCAGCCAGCAAACTTGTCTTTTTGGGTAATTTTCAGTAACTGGTTAGTAAATACACAGCCTGGATGCCAGCAAAAATGAAATTCAGAGAACCTGAAAGAAACTCCTTCACAAAAGGTGAGGAGAAAACACTGATTGGGAAGAATTCTGCAGCTGTTTGGGAAAAGGAGTGCAAGCTCCAGCTTTGGTGCAAGGCATGACTTCCAGTAGTCTAGAGGAAAAATAAGTCAAATGTACTCAGAGCTGATTAAAATAAATGAAACACTAAAGGAGTATATCAACTCAAATAGGCTGGAAAAATGGAAGAAGCTGTAAATAGATAATCAGATGAGGTGATAAAACTGCAAAAATCAAAGGTCTAAATGAAGAAAAGGCTGGCTGAGTATGAGACTGCTCATGAAGAAAGGTTTTAAAAAAAAATAATAATAGAATTAGAGGACAGAGAACATAGGGAACACCTGAGATTTTCTACTGTACCAGAGAAGCTGGGAGGACAGACTGTATTAATTTTATGAAAGCACAAATAAGCAACTGGACTGATATACCACAGCAGGAGTTAATTGAAAGGGCACATCGTGTGTATGCTCTAAACCTGGTCATGAGAAAGCAACCTAGACCTTTAATAGTAAAGATACAATTCTACCAGCAGAAATAGTTGATTTTTAAACTGTGGCACAAGGACAAAGTACTGAAAGTGAGAGACAGCAGAGTGTTTGTCGAAAAGGATTACTCACTGTACACCAGGCAGAAGACAATTACATTTATTGCAGTAATCAGGGAATATTAAAAAGCAGGCATGAGATTCAAGCTTCTATATCCAGCTGTTTTTCAGAATATTCTTTGCTGGCGGGTGAAAATCATTTTTGATGTTGGACATGCTGAGGAAGAAATACAAAAGTTTGTCCAACAAAATGTGAGCTATCAAACAGGATATTTTGATTCATGTTCTTCTGGTAATAATGCCAGGAAGGACTGTGCCAGTGAAACCTTTTACAATGTTTCAAAGGAAAATGCTTGACAAAAAAAGCACAAGAGTTGACTTGAAGAACCAGGAATATGTTGGAAATGAAGCAGAGACTGGATCTGAGAGATTAAGATCAACAGGAAGAAAACCAGTAAATTGGAAATTGACAAATAAATGTGGGATTACAAAGCATATATTTGTGAAACATGGCAGCATAAAAAATCTGGAAATATTGGACTTCTTTGACTTTATTAAACTTGTAGATGACTCCAAAGCATATGCCCTACTTCATGTCATTAACTTTTGAAAGAACATTTAGTAGGGGGAAAGAAGAAGGAAAGAGTTTAACTGCAAGTAAAAGAAAATTCTGTTCTTAACAGTAGCATTTCTATAATGCATTATATAACCTGCATCCTATAAAGTAAGCTTTCTGTTATTTTCAAATGTAATCAGGATACTAAGTAAACATGTGCCTCTGTTTTCTTTTTCCCATCATCTTTCTTTTTCTTTCTTTCTTGTTCATTTTTAAGGTACTACAGTGTAAAAAAAAAAGGAGAAAGTCTAGACAAAAGAGCACGCTACAAGAAAAATTAATATGCTTTTTCTTACTCTTGCATAGGGGAATGACTGGATTAATGCCCTTGGCTTAATCTAATAACAAGATTTAAGGGGAAAAATAAAGAAAGAACATTGAATATAAAAAACGTTTTCCTCTAGCAAACAAATGCTTGTAGTAGAGGCAACTGTGTATCTGATTCTCATGTTTCTCTGGAAACAGTCTGATAAGGGGTATTAAAACAGAATACTTCCTTCTTTCAAGGGCTTTCTTTCAGTGGCCAGGAGATGTTTTCTGAATGCATTCAAGTGATTTTCTAATCTGGGAAAGCAATAAAGATAAGACAAAAATAGACAGCACATACTGAAAGTAGAAGCACAGGCTGTACCATGCATCTTAACCTTCCTTATAGGTTAATCCAAGTCTATGAGTGTGGCTGTCAGTTTGGGACAGTTGTTCCTATTAGGGTCAAACTTCAATATTTGAAACTATACATAGTTTTATGCGTTAGTATTAACTTAATAGGTTTTAGGAGTATACTGGGGTGTTTTTCTTTTTGTTGGTTTTCACTAAAAGAGAAACTTGTAAGATGTAACATAGGTTCAAATGGATATGAGTAGAAACAACTGCATAAAAGATCAACCTGCCAAACAGTGTATGCAAGCAACACAAAAGCTGGAACTAGATGTTAAAAAAACTGCTGCACGTAACAGATGGGAATAATAACTTCTTAACATAATGACAACAGTTTCTTATTATCTTTAAATGTAAATGGTCTCACAGATGTATACAAAAAAGAAAGAATAGTGAACTATAGTAAAAAGTGCGGAGTGCAAAAAGCTGTGCTACAGGAGACACATTTGGAAAGATTTGAGCATGTGAATTTGACAAAGAAAGGATTTCAGGATTGTTATTCAGAGGAATATCTGGGACAAAGGAAAACTGGAGTACTTACATTTGCAAGAGGAGCTCAATAGTGATAGAAGAGGGGTAAAAGATTATAATGGTAGTACTAAGGAGTTACTAGCAAGGGAGGAGGATTACACTGGCATGTATTTATATTCCACCTAAAACTAATATAATTGAGCTTAAGAAAGTTCTGAGAGAAATTGGCTTTTATCAGTGAACATTACTTATAGGTGGGGACTAATATTTGATTTGCAAGAGTGAGGATGTATATGGGGGGGGAGGTACCTGAAGGGAAAAAAATGTAACAAAAGATGGTAGAATTTAGAAGCAAAATAAGAAGATATTTGGCATGGAAGGTGCTAATTCAGTAGTAGGAGTTTAGATTGAATTTACATATTATTCCCTAAGGTACAGAAACTGAGCTAGGCTAGACAGAAGTTATATTTCACAGTAACGTGTATTTAATTGAAAGTTTTGATATGTATCCAGTAACTATTTTTGATCACTCGCCAATAGTAACTAAAATAAAAATGCAAAGGAAATAAATATGAGACACTGGTGCTTTACCACCTATCTTTTAAAAAGAGGAATTTAAGGAATGGTTAGTGGAAATTATTCGGGTGTTATTAGGGAAGATAGAAATTTCTTCTGAAAATACAGTTAGAGAACGAGATAAAATTCGAATTTTAAAATAGGGTGGAAATAAAATAGAGATAGATGTGGTTAAGAAGTAACGAGTTATTTAGAAGAACTGACAAAGGTTAAAATATTGTAGAAATGGGGAAATCTTACAGAACAAGAAGAGGACAATAAAATAAATAAATAATACAATAATTGTATTATAATAATAATAATAATACAATAAATGCATTACTTACATGAGAATACAGAACATGGTACACATCTAGTATGGCTGTCCCTGCTAGAATATGGCCGGGCAGCTGTCTGTAAGGATCGCCACCAGTTATAGAATTACTGTGCATAGTGTACAGCTGCAGCAGCTATGCTATTCAGCCATATTGCTCTACAGCAAATTGCTGCTGCAGCCAATTGGTTTTGGCGATGTAGCTCGCAGGAAACTGTCTTGCGAGCTACACACCGGAACCCGATTGTTTGAGCTGTGATACAGAATTGGAATTCTCTTGACATAGTAAGGCATTGCTAGGTCTAATTATGGTGGCTTAAAAAAATTACTAGAAAATGGAAATCAAAGTCTAAACCAACTTTATTAGAAGTATTGTATATAGTACCATAGATAAAACAGATAGAAATTGAATGTTTAGAAAAGGATAGGAGCAAATTACATAGACAAAAATGGGAACTGTGGGAGCAATACATCCAGAATAATGTCTTGGAAGAATGAAGTTTAAAAGAAGGCAAGATTTGAATGAGCTATGTAATGTTTAATTGACAATGAATGGATAGATTGTAAGTGATGTATAATATTTCAACAAAAGTATGTCAATATGGTTTGTTTTCATTTATATAAATGTATGATTTTGTGTGATTGCTTATGTCATAAGTGATAATTTAATGAATAAAATGTTTCTTGTTTAGAAAAAAATCATTCAGATGTGATCTTTTAACTGCTGTTTTTTTATACATCTCTTGCCTCTAAAATGTTCCTATTCTGTATACTTCTAATGTGTCAATGAGAAGAAAACTAAACAAGTAATGATAAAATAACAGACCAGTGCTATATTTCAGCTTACTGCTGTTCAGCACATACCATGCCTTGAAAAAGTCAAATAATTTTTCTTTCACTGTAATCATATGATGACCCTGTAATTTCACAAACAGAATGTCTCCTTGCCCCTGGTCCCAAAAGCATCTATCTTCTGTGTATACCTCTGAAGTTTGACTGAGGAAATTGAAAGAAATAATGCCCACAATAATGTATTTGAGTTTGTTGCACTCCACCGACCGTCAAACCAGCTGTATCAATGACTGTTTTGTATGGATCTTATAATTGCCCTTTGCTTTCACACGCAGCCTGCCTCCCAAAAGAAAATAGCCATTTTGTGTGCACATTTCTGACACATGATTGTGAACGACATACTTGCCTCAGTAACTGATTTCAATGTTGTGTTCATACACAGATCCAATGACCTTAGGCTAGATAGAGCACATAACTCTCCTATGTTTTCAAAGATGTCATGCCCCCTCCAAAAGAATAAAAAAGGATAGCCACCTTATATGTATCTATCAGATAAGTTGTGGAAAAGGGTTAAAGAAAAGTTATCATAGTAATGTATTTCAACTTATAGCTTTCAGAGACTATATATACTCCCCTCAACCTCTCCAAGCCACAACATTGTTCACATTAATCGTGATCACCCTAAGTGCCCTTAGCCTTTATCCACAGACTGTCCCGTCCCCCAAACAGATTGCAACATTTGGTAATCACCTGTGATGTATGATCACTGGAAATTGTAAAAAAATGCTATGACAATATCTTTTAAAGGAAAACTCCATCTTAGAACAACAAAAAGCTATTGTTTCACTCTGTCTTTGTTTCCCAAGATGTTTTAACACCTCAAAGCACTCTGACTGTTTCTTACAGAATTTTAATGTTTTCTGCAAAATGGTTGCCAGTGGGGCTTGCCATATCACTGTGATCTTGTTTTTCTTCAAGCCTTTCTCTTTCCCATAATCCATTTCACGTCTGTTTTATATGAGTTGTGCTAGACATAAGGAAATAGTCATACATTCCCATGCCATTGATATATAGTGAGATTAGTGTCAGTCACTGTCATCTTATACATTCTGTAACAGATCTGTTTCTTTTATTTTTTGAATGGCCCTCAGGGCTTGTTTTACGGTATACTAAGGAGTTGTACTGCTGCAACCAAAAATGAAGCTAAATTGCAGTCCTTTGTTGAAAGTATCTTTTTGTAGTCCAATATGAATTGACAGTCCCCTTCCCATACACTTTGGTAAATGTGTTGATAATTTGCAAGAATTACAAGAAAAAGTATTTCTGACCTTTCTCTAAATGCCACAGACATCTTTGATACTACATTTAAGTCAGAGACAACAATCAAGTAAGATGGCTCAACCCCTTCTCTCTCTCTCTCTCTCTCACCAGTTCTTGAGTTTTTCACAGGTGTTCCCCAGGGCTCCATCTTAGGACCCCCTTTTTTCAGTATTTTTATAAGTGACTTTCACGTCACTCTTAAAGATGGGTCTGTTGTACAATATGCAAACGATTCAACCATTATTTGCTCTGCTAAATCAACAACATAACTTCTGCAAATAACCCAGAATGCCTTTACTGCTACTGAAATTTGGATTGCCAGTAATCAGCTAGCCCTAAACCCCAACTAAACAAAATTGCTACTGTTTACTCCCAAGAAAAACCTCTCTGTTAACAAGACATATTTCACCGTTCATTCTCAAAACAAAACCACTATAGTGGTGGTCTCCTACACTAAATGTCTAGGAGTTATTCTAGATGAAAACCTGACATTTGACCTCCATATCCACAATAACATAAAAAAAAACAAATCAAAAACTAGGCACCCTGTATCAACATAAACACTTTCTTAATTACTCCACTAAGCATACTCTTGCCTTAACCTTTCTCCTACCTTCTCTAGTGTACGGTGATCCTCTCCTTACCAATATCCAGTCCTCCCTAAAAAGCAAGCTTGAGTCATGTTACAACAAGGTCACCAAGTTTGCAACCAAAGCAAAGTACTCTTCCCTTCACTGCATTTCCGTACAATCACTTAACTGGCTCGAACGTCCACATTATCTAACCTACCTACAACTGTTTACAGCACACAAAATCATTTGCAAACCCTCAGACTACTCAGCCCTTTCTTGTATTTTAACCCACTACCACCCAAACAAGCTACTCAGATCTGAATATCAACTTCGCTTGCAAGTACACAAAGCAAAACTCCCAGCTGGTGACATGTTTTATTCCTTTTCTATTGCCAAGTTATGGAATTCTCTCTCAATAGCTATCAGAACCTCCAGCTATCAGAACCTCCTCCTTCAAAAAATCTCTGCAATGCAGATGTCTCAATTCGGTTACACTTCAAAATCTTGAGCTACTGAAATACTGAACTTTACTAGCTTGAGACTGTGTGTCGAAACTGCAGACTACAGTGTGTGGAAATGACGAATGTGGAAATGTCGAATCCACGGTGTGGATGTAGCTGGAGATTCAGGTAAGTGATGTTTTACTAGGGTTTTTGGGTAGGGATTTTAGTGTGTGTGTGTGTTTGGAGTTTTGAGGTATGGTTTGGGGTAGGTAGGTAAGATTGTGAGTGTTTTAAGTGTTGTGAGTGGTGGTATTTGTCTACAGTAAATTTTAGCAAACATTTACAAAATGCTTTATTTTGATCTCTTTTTTCTGTCTTATGATTATTTCATTACATTTTTTTGTTTTTGTTCCTTTATACTGACTAAAACATGGACATCTTGCCATTTGATTCTGTGCTCCATCTTCAGCTTATTGTTTGCTTCAACACTACACTAAGGTGTTTGCCTTTTTAAAATGTTTCTTGATCAGTTATGTATTTTGATTGCACCTGCTTTTAACAGATAGTATTTATTTTCCTTCATTCTGATTCAGACAGACTGTACAGCATCAGTCAAATGGTGTGCATTTCCACTTTCTGTGTATATAAAGTCTTTCGGCTTTTCCCGGATGTTCTTTGTGTTTCACTGTTGCAGTCATTACATTTAGGGTAATCTGCTGGCAGGTTGCCCTCAGTCGGCCTGATTAACAAGGTCTTGGGTCCTGCGTTGGTTGCTGTCTCTTCTTCCATGACGTCAGGTTTATAAAACATGCAGCCGATGCCATTACATCAGTCTTTCTTGCCGTGCGGTACCCGAAGCAGAAGCAGTTCTCAAGTGCCGATCGTCCGACTCCTGAAATTTTCATTTTCGAGTTTCAGAACCGAAGTCTTCAACTAAAAAGCTAAGTACCCCGTTGGGGAAACTTTTTCATGCTCCTTACCGATGTCAGTAAAAGTTAATAATTACATTACTTGTGGGAAGCAAGTACTTCATAAGGATTTTCATTTGTACTGTATTCCTTGCCTAGGCCCTGACCACAACGTACCTTGCTGTCGGTTTTGTGCTAAATTTAATCAACACACTATTAAACGTCGGTATATTTTTGCCTCTAAATATTTTGGCTCACGATTTAATTATCCAGAAATGTCGTCTGTTAGCAATCCGACTACCGGAATACCTAAAAAACACAAAGAAAAAAACAGAGATAGGCCGTCGAGGTCCAAAACTGATGAAGATGCTTCTCTTAAGCCAGTCACCAGTTCGCCAGTACTCAGTGAGGCACTTTCACAGCCCTTGATACCCACTACGTCTGATTCGCAGGCCTCTACTGAGACCCATTTGGAGTCCGGTATGCCGCGAGATGCTTCAATTATGGAACCCGTGGATGTCTCTACCTTAGATGGGTCCGGAGCTGCTGTGCAAGCTCCGGCTTCTGAGGGTGTTTTCAGGCCTACAGATTTATATATTAGACCGATGCCATCTTCAAAACTAAAGCCAAAATCTAAATCTATGTCTAAAAAAACGACGCCTGGGTCACATGTACAGGCCCCTATGCCTAAAAAACAAATGATCAAAATGGCTGAAGATTTAATTACTCTGATCAGGGGTAGCCAAACCCCCCCCAACAGGCCTAGGCAAGACATTGATTATGAATCTTTTGAACATGATTCTATTTCTTCTGACTCTTCTAATGAACAGGATTTGTCTATACCTACTTATGAGGACTCTGATGCAGAAGATTCCATTCCTTCTGCTTCTCCCCCTGAGGATTTTTCTTTTGGGGAAACTTTACATACCTTAAGGGAACATTTCCACTGGGAAAGTCAGGATTTCTCTGCATCTAAAAAGAGACTTAGGAATTTTCTTCTTCTTCTTCTTCCTCAGCATAGGCCTTTGGCTAATAACCCCTGTTCTAGACATTGTTGATGATGTTTTTTCAGAATCTAGTATGGCTCTTGATTCTCTGCCCACGGCTCCTTGTAAGCCAGACAGATACTACAGGGTTCCTGACTCCCACAAATTCCTTTTCAAAAATCCTATTGCAGATCCTGAAACCATTTCTCAGGGTCCCAAGGGCATTAAGGCCTCAACTGCTAAAAATCCTACCCCTTCTGATAGAGATTCCAGGGCGCTGGATAGATGGGGTAAGAAGGTTTACACTTCTGCAACCTTGGCAATCAGGGCTTTAAACTGTCAATTTCATATGCTTAAGTATCAACAGCATATCATGGGACTGCTTAAACAGAAAATGATGTTAATTTCTGACTGTGTGGAAAATAAAGATTTACAGGATTTATTGCATTCAGCTGAACAGCGTCTTCTGTGTGGAGACATGCGTGAATGGGCGTACCCTCGTTGAAGGTTGTGCATCAGGGCTGGCAACTCGGCACGTAAAAATCTACTGCCAATCATTAGCAGACCGGAGTTCCACTGTGGCAACTCCTAACCGGGAAAAAGCTGAAAAAGACAAAGAAGATTGCATTCAGCTGAACAAGTTGGAAAACATACTTTGCAATGTGGTTTTGATTCTTTGGAGGCCTCTTGCAGGGCTGCTGTAACTGGGTCTGTGCTAAGAAGGCATGCTTGGCTCAAAGAGCAAACTCTGCCTGATCGTGTTAAAGCAAAATTGTTGGATGCTCCTTTGCAACAGGACCGTCTCTTTGGTAATAAGGCTGAAGAAGTTTTAAAAAAGATGGAAGATAAAGCTAAATCTATGCAAACTGTGAAAGATTTCTTACAAGTGCAACCTCCAAGATTTAGTAGGCACTGGCCTACTAAGAACTGGTCCTTTCCAGTTCCTTCGAGAACCACTCAAGTCAAACCCAGACAATACAAAGGTTCCAGGTTTCAGTCACAAGGGACTTTTAGAACAAAACAATGGAGTGCCGCCTCCTCCTCCAAATCTGGAAACAACAAGGCACCTCCCTATGATAAACAGTCTCAATGACTTCCCTTTACACTTACCAAGCACTTACCTTTTAGCTGCCCCTTTGGGGGGGGGAAACTGGCATTTCATGCAAGAAACTGGCAACTTATAACCCAGGACAAATGGGTTTTAAATAGTATCCCAGGGATACAGGTTTCATTTCCACATTGCCAATCCCAAACGGATGGCCAGACTTGCCACAAATCAGTGGGCAGAGGCCCAGAAACAAGTACTGTCCCTCATGAACATGGGGGCTATTCAACCAGTACCAGAAGAGGAAAAGGGACAAGGTTTCTATTCAAGACTTTTCCTGGTACCCAGAAAAGACAAATCATGGCGTCCAATTCTGGACTTATCTACTCTAAACACATTTCTGGACATTCCAAAATTCAAGATGCTGACTCTTCAACAGTTACTTCCTATGCTAGGCAAAGATGCCTGGTTGGCAACTTTAGACTTAAAAGAGGCTTACCTGCATATCCCAATGAGGGAATCTTGCAGAAGATACCTCCGCTTCAAAGCATGCTACGTGCATTACCAGTTCTCTGCACTGCCCTTTGGCTTATCTACTGCGCTCAGGGTCTTCACAAAGTGCCTGGTTTCAGTAATTGCATTTTGCAGACAAAGAAATATTCAGATATATCCATAATTGGATGATTGCCTAATTCAGGCAGAAAACAGGTACATTCTTCTAAAACATCTGGCATTTGTAAGAAGGGTTCTAACTTGTCTAGGGTACACCATAAACGAAAAGAAATCACAACTGGTACCCTCTCAAAAAATTACATTCCTGGGTGCAAGCTTGAATACAACTGCCCAGATGGCTTACCTTACGCCAGAAAAGCAAATTCATTTGGTAAATTACTTCAGACAGGTGGTCACAAAAACCCTGCTATCTGCAAGACAAATTCTGCAAGCATTGGAGTTCATGGCCTCCTGCATTCTTCTAATTCCATATGCAAGACTGCATATGAGGAAACTTCACTGGTACTTAAAAAGTTTATGGAGTCAACATTGTCACAGCCTGGAAACAATGATTCCTATAATACCTTGCCTGCAACTAGAGTTCCTATGGTGGGCAGAGGCCTGCCACCAAAACAAGGGACTGCCATTCACTCTACCCCCTGCCGCACAGACCCAAACTACAGACGCATCAGACTATGCTTGGGGGGCTCATCTGGCAGGGAAGTGCATACAGGGCAAATGGAGCCCAAATCAAATGCACCTTCATATCAATCAAAAAGAGATGCTAGCTGTACAGAATGCACTGACAGCCTTCAAGGACTACCTACATCCAGGACAATTAATGATAAAGACAGACAGCACCACAGTTATGTGGTACATAAACAAGCAGGGGGGTACACACTCCTACCCCCTTTGCAGACTAGCCATGGCATTGTGGAACACAGTCTTGACCTATCAAATACAACTACAAGCTCAATTCCTGCCAGGAAAGCTGAATACTCTGGCAGATGAACAAAGCAGAAGTCTCATGGACCCACACGAATGGAAACTGGAACCACGGATTTTCAACATGTTGACATGCAAATAGGGGAGTCCAGACATAGATCTTTTTGCCTCACCCCAGAACTATCAGTTGGACAAATTCTGCACAATAACTCATCACAAAAGAGCCTTGAAAGTGGATGCTCTATCATTCAGCTGGAAAAACCTATCAGTCTATGCTTTTCCCCCTCTGCCTCTGCTCTCCAAAGTTCTACTAAAAGTCAAACAGGACAAACCAAAAATGATTTTGATTGCTCCAGACTGGCCTCGCCAACACTGGTACCCACTTCTGTGCAATGTGTCACACCTTCCACCGTGGCACCTGCCTCAGACACCTTACTTACTGTCTCAGCAGAACAACCAAATTCTGCACACTCTGCTCCAAACTTTGAATCTTGCAGCGTGGTTAATCACCTAAATTCACCCTTAGCAAACCTGTGATGGATGTCATTTTGGAGGCAAGAAGGCCTAGTACTAGAAAATGTTATGCTGACAAATGGAAAAGATTCTGTGCCTGGAATCAATCACAAGGGATAAGCAGAGCAGTGCCCAATATTCCTCAGATTTTACAATACTTAACTTAACAAGGGCCTGTCATTTTCTTCCATAAAAATCTACTTCTACAGCCTTTCTCAGAGGTGTTCCTACCAGAGACATTCTAGAAGCTGCTACCTGGAGCTCAGTTCATGCGTTCACCAAACATTACCATTTACCTTTCTTCTCTAAATCAAGAGCTGGCTTTGCCACTGCTGTCCTGCAGGGCCTTATAGCTGGTCCTAATGCTGTATAAATCCATCCTCCCAACCATAGCTTTGGGAATCTACCCAAATGTAATGACTGCAACAGTGAAACACGAAGAACATAGTACAGTTGTGTACACTTACCATAAATGCAGATGTTCGAGTGTATTCACTGTTGCAGTCCTGGTTACCCTCCCTCCAACCCCCTGTTTCTCTCTTACTATACTTCTACTTTCCTTTACTATGCTTAAAAGCCTCTTTGGTGTATTTGCTTTTGTTTGGAGGTATATATTTTTGTGTTTTTAATTACTTAAATATTTGGCACCCCATTTGGGGGGCACTTGACATCTGGGACAAGAAAAACTGATGTAATGGTGTCGGCTGCATGTTTTATACCCCTGACGACCTGACGTCATGGAAGAAGGGACAGCAACCGATGCAGGACCCAAGACTTTGTTAATCAGGCCGACTGAGGGCAACCTGCCAGCAGATTACCCTAAATGTAATGACTGCAACAGTGAATACACTCGAACATCTACATTTATGGTAATTGTACACAACTGTACTTTAGGGGTCACCACAGCAGAACTCCGGTTCGCTAATGATGGGCAGTGGATTTTTACTGTGCCGAGTTGCCAGCCCGATGCCCAACCTTCAAAGAAGGCACACCCATTCACGCACGCACCTACCTGCATGTCTTTAGACGTCACGCGACCATGGGGAGGACATCCAGACTCCACACAGAAGGAGCTCCAGCTGAGAATCGAACGGGAGAACCTCTTGCTGTGAGGCAACAATGCTAACCGCTGCACCACCACAGCCACTTTCTGTGTATATCTATGGTATTAATGTAATCTGCCATTCAAAGTGTAGTGTATGGAAGTCACATATTAGTGTCTAAGATTAAATTTAATCAGCACAAACAAATAATAGCAAAAGTGTAATGAAAATGCACATCTGTCAAATACTGTCATCAGCTAAAGAAAATATAAAGAATGTCTACAATTGTAATATAAATTATTTACAAAAAGCAAGATAAATCTTGTGTATAAAGTGAGGTGTCTCTGTGATTATAGCTGCGTTATATCTAATTGGGAATGATAGGATAGTTGAGTGGAGAAACAAGATGTTAGGCAAACGTGAGTAGTTGGAAGGAGAAGTTATATTAAGCAAAATATTATGTGAGTGAAAAATGTTGTAGAGCCTTCCATGTGAAGAACTAGTAAGAAAATCTAAATTATGTATTTCAGTTTAGGTGATATGGCTGGTTGAGAGACAATGACATTTGATGATGAAAGGGGAGTCCTGACTTTAGGGTAAGATAATGGATATTTTATTTGTGGGGAAATACTTTCCCAGAATTTTGGACCTATTAGGGAGAATCGGTGATCTGTACAGTTTACACAGCTCCAGTGAGGAGACCTTTCTCAGTGTTAGAGTAGATCTCAGTGGTGAGAGAAAAAAACTGCAGTTTATGTACTATACTTTGGACAGAATCCATGTTGTATGACTTGACAAGATCATATTTCCATATGTGTGCAAGTGTTTGTCACTAATCAAGTTTTTCCTAATATTTTTGTTAAGAAGCAATGGTTTGCAGTTTGTTTGTAGTCTGTAGAGGACTTTGTGTAAGATACTTTGGGAAATGAGTGATGAGAGCATGCTTGAAGCTGGGGTAAGTTTACCAGTAGAAGGAGATAAGTTAAATATATGAGCTAATGGTGTGCGGACCAGAAACTGCTTTGTGCTTAGCATTTTGGGTGTTGGTAGTGAAAGCTGAGTTGAAGTTGTAGTTAAGTTGATTAAGGTGCTTTTCAATGATTTTTTGCACTGATACCTTTAAAGTAAAAGAGTAAATATGAAATGATTTTGTGTAGAGAGACCATAGATTCAGTGTGATTAGTGACATTAAAGATAGGGGAGAAGGCAACTTCCTAGAAATGCAGTGTATCAGGCTACAGGGTACGTTGGATGTAGTATTTGAAAACCACAAAATGTAAATTATAGCTCACAATAGAGGAGACACCATGGAATGCACAAAAACATATAACTTTTAATAAAACAGTAAATGAGCACTTTTGTCTTATCTGATGAAGTTTTCTGTATTGTAAGACAACAGCACTCATTTATTGTTTTATAGGTTCATAGGTTCTAGGCTATTGGCCCTAGGGCCTATATAAGCCTAGCAAAATGGTACACTGGCTTTTGCTACCCAAGAAAATGATTTTCCTGTGCCCCTGTCAAACAGAGTCACAGAAATGATCCTCTGGGTGAATTTCCTATCTCCCATCCAATCATCAAGATTTTTCTTGGAGTGCTAATGAGGAGCTCTGTTTGACATAGATAAGTAGTTTGTTCCAGAGTATGGGAAGTCTCTCGGACAGGAATCTATCCCTCCAGCATGTTCTGTTTATTGTGTGGTGACAAGGTTTAGGTACCTAGAGCATGTAGCTCAGAGGGATTGGGATTTTGTTACGTGGAGAATGTCCAATAGCTCTGGGTTTGACATAGCTTTGTATGTTAGGCAAAGATCGCCTCTGAGTAGACGATGTGACAGAGTAAAGCTGGTGTTTTTTCAGATGGTCTGAGTAGGGCATCTGTTTGAGGCCGGTAATCCTCTTTGTGAGGTATTTCTGTGGCCTTTTCAGTTGTTGTAGATGTCTTGTGAGGTACATACCAAAAAGGCCGTTGTACTCTATAGTGGGTCTAATGAGTGATGAGTAGAGGGGAACAATGGCCTCTTTTTTCCTGGATGAGAAATCTTTTGTGATGAGGTGTGCTACGTAGAAGGATTTCCTGACTACTGTGGCGATGTGATTATCAAAGGAGAGACCACTGTCCACCTGTGTCCCAAGATCTCTTGTCACACTTTCAGTGTTAAGTAGACTACCGCCTATGTGGTAGTTCTTGGGTACAGAGTTTTTACCAAAAGGGATGACAATGCACTTTTTGGCATTGAGCTTGAGGCCATGGCTTTGACACCAGCCATTTGTCTCAGTGAGGCCCTTTTTTAGGATGTCCACATTGTTAGGAGTTTTGATTATGACTCTTAGTTTGCAGTCATCTGCGAACTTTGTTAGCCAAAGACCTTCTGTGTTAGCCTGTACTTCAGAGAAGTAGATACCAAACAGGAGAGGACCTAGGACTGAACCCTGTGGTACACCACTTGTCACTGGTCTGAAGTTGGATTTAGAGTCTGCTACTTTCACAGTGTGGGTTCTGTCAGTGAGCCAGTTGGCAACCCATCTTGTGACATAGGGATTTATACCTAGTTTAGTGAGTTTGTCTATAATTCCAGAGTGTGGGATGGTGTCGAAAGCCTTGGCGAGATCTAGATAGGCTGTGTGAACACCTTACCCTCATCTACGGCTTTGGTGACCGCTTCAAAGAAGTTTATCAGGTTTAGGAGACATGATCTGCCTTTTACAAACCCGAACTGGGTAGGGTCCAGAGTCTGGAGATTACTAATGTCATTGTTTACAAGTTATTATTAAAAGTTATACAGTTTGTCCATTCTGTGGTGTGCATTCTCATCTTTTGGGATGTAGTATTTGATGTGGAAATATTTAATGGGTCCTAAGAGTTTTTATTTTGTTGTAATTTTTTTTTTTTTTTGGGGGGGGGGGGGTACTAAGCTATTTGGACTATAGGTTCCTGAAATATTGGGTTTTGACAGTTTAGATTTGGATTGTGACAGTTCATTTTAATTCCTGAAACTGGAAGAATTTATCAAAAGTTATTGAGATCTTTTTATTTTCAAGTCACTGTAACCTTTTTATCTGTTTTTTATAGCTCTAATGTTAGCATTGATCTATCTATCACATGTGGGTAGCTGTGAGCACGTCTGGATCTGGTTAGTGTGTGTTTGAATTAAAGTGTGAATGTTATAAAAAACTGGCTAGGGCAGAAGTAGGATATTTACAGTCATGTAGTTATGAACGATCTACCATATGTAACTTATTTTAGGAGGTGTTTGAAGTTGTCATACAATGAATAAGGTGTAATGAGGAGAAGGCCTGATTTTTTAAAAAGACCAATATGATAGGAAGGAATTATAGCCAAAAACATTAGGAAGTGTTTGCCTTTTATTATTTACTGATTGGGTTATATATTGTACATGTATTAACAAGGTGAGTGAGACTGGGTTAATTAAGTTGGGAGTTTAGAAAGGCTTTGAGGGTGGAGTTCTAATTCAGATTCGGGTCTCCACAGATAATCAGTTTGCTGCCTTTTAAAATAAGGATTTAATTTAGTGTATACTGGGAAGTAGATATGCTTGTAGATAGAGGGATGTAAACACTGGCCAAGATAGTTTAGTGTGACTCCCAAAAAATAGTTGTAGAGTCCTGCTAAGACTGTCATCTGAAGTGCATGTATTTGCGATGAGGGTAGGATTTAGATAAGCAACATTTCTAGCCAATGTTTAGAACACTTGTATCTTGTCTGTTCGTTCTGTTATAAGAAAAAAGGGTGTAGATCGTAGTAATATGTGTGAAAATCCAGGACCTATCTTTAAGCTAAATTTCAGTAATGGAAGTGATTTTATGCTTGCGTTGTGATGTCCAGGTGTCCAACTGTGTCCATTTTTTAATGCTACAAGTGTTTATGGTGTCTACAGAGAAAGAAAACAAAAATATTTGTTTAGGATGTGTAGAATGACCTGTTATAACGTGTGTCACCTGCCTGTAATAGTGGTTAAGTAGTGTAACACATTTGTGTGATTTAACTAATGATTTAAATGGGAAGTGTTTATGTAGCATAGCAGTAACGTAAGTGTAGTCTTTTCTTGAAAGAGATAGTATGACTATGTTGCAGGGTGTCCGCCTTTCACACAGTTTTAATTGTAAATGAGAAGGTTGTGGGGGGGTAAGAAAGGATGGAGAAGTGGCAGGAAACAGTATGATTTCTTTTGAATAAGGTTTGAATAGACAGTAGTAGAAGGAGATGAAGCAGACTGCTTATAAATCACATTGTGGAAAATGTATGTAAGTGGATGGTTTGTGCCTGTGGCTGTCCTGTGAAGGAGAGAATATTAGGATGTGGAAGTTAATCTTTAAATTGGGTGATATGGGGGTGGTTGGCGATCTGCGATTGGGGAAGGAGTAAAGGCAGTCAGAGGCACTGTATCAGCATGAGTCCTTCACCCTGCATATGAACAGAAATGAAAAACAGACTAAGTTTGATCAGTAAATACAGCAAGATTTAAAAATCAATGTAAAAGCACACAAAGAACTGCAATATGAAGTTTTATTAATAGGCAAGTCAGTGCAAGTCAGTGCATATTTACATTATTATTACAAGCTAACAAATAATGACAGGCCTGCTGCACAACTGTTAGGTCAATATCAGGGCTAAAGTTACCAAACTAAGAGTACAGGCTGATGTATAAGCCTGGTTAACAGCAGCAGAAAAGGATATAAACTCTTGCAGCTAAGTTAATTAAAGTAGGGGAAGGCAGTGTTTTGGGATAATATGTTAATACATCGTTACTTCAACAAGTCGTTTTTTATTTATTTATTTATTTTTCTGTACATGGGTATGAAAATGAGAGGCTGCTCACATTGGATGCACATATACAAGCTAAATGTTATATACACTCTATGTTCATAGACAAATTAAATTTTATCTATGCTGGATGTCCATAGACATCTTAAATGTTACCTACACTGGATGTCCATAGACAACTTAAATGCTATATACACTGGATATCCGTAGAAAACTTAAATGTTGGGTACAGTGGATGTCCATAGACAACTTAAATGTTATATGCACTACATGTACATAGACAATTTCATAGGTTCATAGGCTATTGGCCCTAGGGCCTATATAAGCCTAGCCAAAAAATACTGTATTATTTGAAAAAAGTGCAGATAAAAAGGTACGTAAATTCTCTTGTACGTCCAGTTGAATACAGCTAGATCTTAGCCGGCCAAAGCTGAGGTTTTGAAGCAGAAAATATTTCAAACTGTACCACTTAAGTAGGCATTGACAGGAAATCAAAGAATGTGGCTACCCCCACACCTGCAATTACTAACCGACAATAAAATTCAAGCAAGCACTAACTGAAGAACAGAGTCAAAACTTCCAATTCAGTTAATATTCATGCAACACAAATCAATTTAAATACTGTATTATTTGAAAAAAGTGCAGATAAAAAGGTACTTAAATTCTCTTCTATGTCCAGTTGAATACAGCTAGATCTTAGCCGGCCAAAGCTGGGGTTTTTAAGCAGAAATTATTTCAAACTGTACCACTTAAATAGGCATTGACAGGAAATCAAAGAATGTGGCTACCCCCACACCTGCAATTACTAACAGACAATACAATTCAAGCAAGCACTAACTGAAGAACAGAGTCAAAACTTCCAATTCAGTTAATATTCATGCAACACAATTAAATCAATTTAAATACTGTATTATTTGAAAAAAGTGCAGATAAAAAGGTATTTAAATTCTCTTATACGTCCAGTTGAATACAGCTAGATCTTAGCCGGCCAAAGCTGAGGTATTTAAGCAGAAAATGTTTCAAACTGTACCACTTAAATAGGCATTGACAGGAAATCAAAGAATGTGGCTACCCCCACACCTGCAATTACTAACAGACAAAATTCAAGCAAGCACTAACTAATTATTGTATCCACTGGATGTCCATAGATAACATAAGTGTTATCTAATTTGGATGTCTATAGACAACTTAAATGTTCTGTATAAAGGAGATAAAACAATTTGGTATTATTTTTGTATTTTTGAAAGAGGGTCGTGCTAGTCACCAAGTAAGCACTTCAAAAATGGCTAGGCAACTATATTGTCTTTTTGTATGATAGGTTTAAAAAAAGCCTTTAAGTGGTCCAGCTTCTTTCTTCTGGGGCTGTGGCCACTGCAGTAAACTTTTTTTAGGAATGTATCAACTTGGTATATCTATCATGCTGTCTGCACCTTCACATGCATTATGAATGTGAGTGTCATCTGTCAGTTTAGGGCGAATATTGGTTTTCAACTTTCCTCGACTGCATGAGTTTATCAGCAGTGTCCTGCCTTGCCCGTGTTGGTTGTTATGTGGTGGCCTCTCTATCCTGAGCCAGTAATCAAGGAGCCTCAATCCTTACCACTGACACAGGTGAGAGACAACCACTAAAAACAGGAATGGATTTACACAGTATTTCAGATGCAGCTCTCTGCATCAAGCACAGTTTCCCTCAAGAGCACACAGGGAACATGCTGCAGACCTGGGACTGGAGTTTCTGTCTCTCTAGATCACAAACAAGACTCACTTTGGAGCACTGTGTCCCAGTTCCAAGTAGCTGACACACCCACACCTGGGTATTTGATTTTCACACAGGCACACACACTCCTGGGAAAGGCTGGCACAGATTTTCTAGCTGTGCCCCCCTCTGCCCAGACTATAGGGTAACAACGCTGCCACCAGTCAGCCACTCTAAGGCTCTTACAAGGGTATCCAATTATACTGCATAAAATCATTACCAATATGAAGAGCAGTGTAACCAAAACAACAAGGCTTTTAGGAGCTGCCAAGGCGTCACTAAAATGAGCACAAGTCCTCTCAAGATGTTAAAAGTATTTTCTAAAAGACCAACCACAATGAAAGGTATAACAATATTTAATAATCAGTAAAATAGAAAATATGAGAATACTAAATATCTAAGTATAATAAACACCAGTGTTTAAATCACAGGAGCTATAACAATAACAGTTGGCTAGATTCACACAGATGCAGAAAAACTTTACGTAACTAATCTCACTGTATTTCCTGACTGTTAAAAGAATAACTGTTCCCTAGTTAACTTAACAGCAAGGCAAGATGAGATGCTTACTTCCACAAGGCAAGGTGATGAGCTTCAAAACTAGACTAATCTGAACAGAACTGAACTGAACTGACATAGATCTTTTATATCAGGTTCCAAAGAAAAGAAAACAAACTGCTGTGAGAGTCCCATCCTGTCAGTGCTCGTTATAGAATGATATCCCATTTGATAACCTGATCCTGGTACAATACACACAGCTTTGCTAAGATCTATCACAGCAGTATCTGAAAGCTGTAGAACAATTTCAAAAACTTCTACTCTTCCCTTCCAGAATTCTTTGTTTAAATATATACATTTAATCAGTTATAATAACACTGTTGATAACATTTTTTTTAAAACGGGCATCTATACAAATCACTGTGATAGTCAAATGATACAAAATTCTTTACAAAACTCCAGCTAACTGTGCTGGTATAAGTTACACATACATTGCCCTGTTCTCCCTGGCACAGATGGCAATACATCGCATCATCACAAGATGTACTGCTTTATACTCTTCTCATATGTAAGGAATATTCTCCATGGTGGCAGGCATCTGTTAAGAAGTGGCTAGAACTTGAGGTAAAGCCTCAGGTAATATAGATATTTGTCATTGTTTGACATTCCAGTCTGTTTCCCTCTTATGTTTTTTTAATTCATATATTTGTGGAGTTTAACTACACATGAGAGTAGATGAAATAGTAGTTTAATGTTGCTATATCTTCCTAAAAATAAATGTTTTCTTACATTACAACAATAAAAACAAGAGCACTGCAAACATACCTTTCAGTACAAAAAAATATCAATAAATTATAAAGTAATGTGTATGGAGGTGACAAATTTTAAGTATTGCGACTTAGGCCAGAATAACAGGATTTGTGTTAACATGCGTTTTCTGAAGGATATGAAGTATGAGACTCAAATTTGTGTCATTATTTAGTGATTTCAGTAACTGCGGTGGTGGTGCTGCGGTAGCGTTGTCACCTCACAGTAAGACGTTGTCCTGTTTGATTCTCAGCTAAAGCATCTTCTGTGTGGAGACATGTGTGAATGGGTGTACCTTCGTTGAAGGTTGTGCGTCAGAGCTGGCAACTTGGCACATAAAAATCTACTGCCAATCATTAGCGGACCGGAGTTCCGCTGTGGCGACCCCTAACCGGGAAAAGCCGAAAGATGCAACATTTAGTGATTTCAGTCCTCAATGATATTCCAGAAAAAATTTATTTTATAAGGAAAAGACTAAAAATATGAGGAAAAAATCTTGCCGATCTGAAGAAATCTGTACAGCTGAGGGGAATGGTTACAAAATGTATCTGTTTTGATATTGTTTTATTATATTTATTGGTCTATAAAGCTTTCATATCAAGCAAAAAGAAATGAATCTCTGGAGTTCTATGAATTTGAATTATTGCACTGTGAGAGTCAGAGTGCTTTGTTCATAGGTAGGTACTAGGCTGTCGGCCCTGGGGCCTATACAAGCCCAGCCAAAAGGTACCCTGGCTTTTGCCACCCAAGAAAATTATTTTCCTGTGCCACTGTTGAGCAGAGCCACAGAGGAGATCCCCGGGGTGAATTTCCTATTTCCCATCCAATCATCAAGATTTTTCTTGAGTGCTAATGAGGAGCTTTGTTTGATATAGATAGGTAGTTTATTTCAGAGTATGGGAAGTCTCTGGGACAGGAATCTATCCCTCCGGTATGTTCTATTTATTGTGGTGACAAGGTTTAGGTCCCTAGAACATGTAGCTCGGAGACATTGGGATTTCTTTAAGTGGAGCATGTCCAGTAGCGCTGGGTTTGACATAGCTTTGTATGTTAGGCAGAGATTACCTCTGAGTAGGTGATATGCGACGGAGTAAAGCTGGAGTTTTTTGAGACTGTCTGCGTAGGGCATCTTTTTGAGGCCGGTAATCCTCTTTGTGAGGTATTTCTGCGGCCTTTCCAGTTGTTGTTGTAGATGTCTTGAGGTACATACCAAAAGGGGCGTTGTACTCTATAATGGGTCTAATGAGTGATGAGTAGAGGGGAACAATGACCTCTTTTTTTCTGGATGAGAAACCCTTTGTGATGAGATGTGCCACGTAGAAGGATTTCCTGACTTCTGTGGCGATGTGATTATCAAAGGAGAGACTACTGTCCACCTGTGTCCCAAGGTCTCTTATCACACTTTCGGTGTTAAGTATACTACCGCCTATGTTGTAGTTCATGGGTACAGAGTTTTTACCAAAGGGGATGACAACGCACTTTTTGGCATTGAGCTTGAGGCAATGGCTTTGACACTAGGCATCTGTCTCAGTGAGGCCCTTTTGTAGGATATCCACATCATTAGGAGTTTTGATTATGGCTCCTAGTTTGCAGTCATCTGTGAATTTCGTTAGGTAAAGACCTTCGGTGTTAGCCTGTACTTCAGAGAAGTAGATACCAAACAGGAGAGGACCCCGGACTGAACCTTGTGGTACTCCACTTGTCACTGGTCTGAAGTCGGATTTGGAGTCTGGTACTTTCACAGTGTGGGTTCTGTCAGTGAGCCAGTTGGCAACCCATCTTGTGACATAGGGATTTATACCTAGTTTAGTGAGTTTATCTAGAATTCCAGAGTGGGGGATGGTGTTGAAAGCCTTGGCAAGATCTAGATAGGCTGTGTGAACCACCTTACCCTTGTCTACGGCTTTGGTGACTGCTTCAAAGAAGTCTATCAGGTTTAGGAGACATGATCTGCCTTTTACAAAGCCGAACTGGATGGGGTCCAGAGTTTGGAGATTACCAGTGTC
This sequence comes from Protopterus annectens, assembly GCF_019279795.1. NCBI lineage: Eukaryota > Metazoa > Chordata > Ceratodontiformes > Protopteridae > Protopterus > Protopterus annectens. Next base: position 1,627,101,069 of record NC_056735.1, on the reverse strand, counting down.
TTTGTTTATAAGTTCCATGATGATGCATTCCATGGCCTTGCAGACCAGGCTTGTCAGGCTAATGGGATGGTAGTTCCCGGGGTACATGGTGGCTCCCCCCTTGTGTAGTGGGATAACTGTCGCTGTGTGTCATTCAGCAGGCACAAAGCCTGAGGTGAGGCTATGATTGAACATGGTACTTAGGTGGAGTGCCAGTTCGTTCTGTAGTTCGTGTAGAATGCAGCCTGGAATGTTGTCTGATCCCATGGATGCTGTGTTCTTGGCTTTGGAGATTGTGGTTTTTACCTGTGCAGCCGTGATTACAGGAACTTTTTATTCTTCCGGTATAGAGATGGGCTCTTTAGGGGGTGAGAGGGGGGTAAAGTTAGCACTGAACCTATCTGCCAGGATGTTGGCAATATCATTTGGGTCTGTATATTTAGTGCCAATGGGCTGTAACTCAGAGCAGATCTGAGTGTTGCCATTGAGATTCTTGACATAGCTATAGAATGCTTTGTGGTTGTCTTTAAAATCAGTGGCGATTTTGTTTTCGTAACTAGGTTTGGAGGATTTTATCAGGGATCGCAGCTTCTTACTGAGGCTGTCCAGGGAGCTCCTCCACTCATATGATTTTACTCTCTTTTGCAACAGTTTCTTCCTTCTGTTGTACAGTTTGTTTATGGCAGGGGACCACCAGATTGGCTTCCTTTTTTTGGAGGATAGCGTCTTGGTTCTGTTTGAGATAGCACGATCCATGCACTCATGTAAGTGCTTATAAAGTGCAATTGTGTAGGATTCAGTAGTTGTAACTGTATTGTCCATCTGCATGGGTGTCATGAAGTTCACCACTTCTGTCTTAAGAAGCATGAAGTTGTATGTGGCTAAAAGGGTTGAACATTTCAGCCAGTAACCAGATGTAAGGAGAGTTAAATGAGTCTGATTCTGTTATGTTTTCTCTTAGTTGGTCACAGTTTGTTTTGAATGTCTTTAATTTGGGAATAGTTGTGAAGGAATGTAGCATTGCATTTTGATGGTGTGATATAAATTGTTCCTTTTCATTGTTCTGGTCTTGTGAAATGAAGCCCTGTGCAGTTATTCATCAATTTTGATGTTTTGAAATTAAACATAACTCATGAGTTAAATGCTGTTTTAACAAAAACTGTGGATTGTTTGTGTAAAATTATATTAATAGTAAAATTCCAGTTTTAAGGCAGTTATGATTTCACTTCTGAATTGTAAATCACATCTTTCTACATTACTTTCATAAATGAAATACTGGTAGGGCGAAAGATGTGGCATTAATGTACAACCTTCTGGTCTCAAACACTATTATTTTTTATTTTATTTTTAAATTTTTTAACAGGGTAGAGCACTGATCTCATTGGACCCATTTCAGTCTTAGCCTGTGGAAAACACAATAGTTACAAGACATTATATACGCAGTGAAATATAAAATGCAAAATGTACTTATATTATATACAAAATAATATATTTGGCTTGAGGGAATGAAGGCAATGGCTAAATGACATTATATACAAAATGAGTCAAAAAACACAATATGCACATTATATATAGAGTGGAAGTCAGAGTTGGTATGCTGAAAGAATTACAATCAAAAATGGAGTCAAAGCAAACTATGTAAATGTAGGAAGGGACTGTGAAGCATGGAAATCCGGTAGTAGGTGTTCCTCTCCTCTATGCATTCCGTAACCAGCATAGCAGGATGATGTTTCAATCATTCAGATGGCCCATTCCTTAAAATAAAAGCACTGTTTCATCCAAGTCACACAAGCCACATCACAACTTACATACTTACTTAAAAATATTTCAAGCACTGGCATTAATGCCCTTCTAGCGTGCCGATATACCAAAACACTTGTTTCCATAATAAGTGTCCAGGCTGTTCTTAAAAATCTAAACTATAGTTGCTTTAATGTAATTTGATGGTCTGTTCCATGCATCAGCTACTGTCTCAGAGAATCAATTAGTACACTTCTCCTTCCTGTAGAATCGTCTACATAGGTTGTCTGATGATTCTGTATTACTTTTTGATAACCCCAAACATTCCCAGAGGTAGTCTCTAACTGCCCTATATACTTGAATAAGATCTCCTCTTGGGTATCTGTAAGAGACACTGTACAAGTTCAAATATTTTAGTGTTTCATAATAACTTAAGTTTTCACATCCATGGATCCCCTTGGTATATTTGTGCTGTTCTCTTTCCAGTTTACTCATGCTTGTTTTCTTATAGGGTTTCCGTATTGTTATTCCATACTCAAGTTTGGGTCTAATGTAACTAATAAACAATGACTTCATCATTTTTGATTTCCTAGACTTTATAATTTTTTTATACAACCTGTAGTTCTATATCTATCACTAACCAATTGGTTGATGTGACTAGAAAAACTCATAGCTGATTTTACCCATATACCCAAGTCCTTCAAATGAGTTTACAGTTTCAATCACTGTGTGCTGTATTAAATATTCACATTTCAGTTTGTCTCCTAAATCTCATATGCTTAGTTTTTGATGTATTTATCAGCATACTATTCTCCTGTGCCCAAATGGTCAGTTTAGTCAAGTTATTTTGCAGGCATTTGTAACTCATGTAATCAATTACCTAATTTCAGATTGTCTGCATACAGACAGTAGAACACCTCAGATGAAAATGTTAGGTCTGAAAGATACAATCTAAACAAGTAAGGGCCTAGGACAGAGCCCTGCGCGACACTCTGATTGTAACCAAGGATTTCACCTGTCCATTTGTTGTATGATACTTGCCATGTCCTATTTGTAAGCCATGCAGCTATCCATCTTATCAAGAGTACATCAGTACCTAGTTGTACTAATTTGTTGATCAGTGTTTTGTGTATGACCCTGTCAAATGCTGAAGTTAAATCTATGTAAATTGTATCACATTACAATTTTTTCATTCATAGCTGTTATATTGTTGTAGAACATCATGTTACAGGTGGTAATAGATCTGTTTTCAATGTATGCATGCTGATACATGGTTTCAAGCCCCAACCTATCCAGTTCTGACAATAACTTATCCAATATTGCCTTCTCCATTATTTTTCCATAACGTGAAAGTAGACTTAGGGGTCTGTATGACTCTGGGTTTTTCATACTCCCCTTTCCCTTGAAGACAGGTTTAATAAACACATGTCTGCAGTCTTGAGGAATCTCCCCATATCTATATGTTCTAGTGAATAATAGATATAATAGTACCGTAAGTTCTTGCTGAAGTATTCTCCAGTCATTGTTACTAATTCCGTCTCCTCCTTGTGCTTTGTTTTGATCCACTTTACACAGTTCTTTTTCAATATAATCTATTTTGATTCCACTAGGACAACTTATCACCCCGTTTGTGGAGCCAAACTGTTGTATAATATTTTGTAAATATATCTATAATCTGTTGTGTCTGAGAATAAATTTTAGAATCTGCACACAGTTTATCATTTTGCGTGTCTTTACTCCTTCCACATCTTATGTATCTATAAAAAGGTCTTATGTATCTGTAAAAAGGTTTCTTATTATGCTCAATATCTTTGTATAAAATGTCTTCAAATTTTCCTTGATCTTGTCTCACATTATGCTTAATCTGTTCAGCTTGTTTTTCAGTTTTCAAAGTTGTAGTTCGACCTCTCTTCCATTTCTTATATTTTTTGTCTCTCACCTTAATCAGGTATCTTGTTCTTATGGAAATATATCCCCCTGATGTTGTATGCCTAGATCCTCATGTTAAACATGTTTTTGATTGTTTTGCACTCAATTTCTTTTTCAGAACTGTCCACATTCCATCTGCAGTTTCTCCGCTGAACACCTCATTCCAGTTAGTTTTACATAGTGACTGTTTTGCTTCTGTATAATCTGTAATTATCCTTCTGTGCATTGGTTTAGATTTCCATTTGGCAGAATTATCTAGCAACAAATTAACCTTTATAACACCATGATCACTGCACATCAGTGGTGGTAAAACTTGACTTGAAGTAACAGTAATTTCTTTAGGAACACAAACAACGTCTATTATGTTTCATCCTCTGGCAGTGTTTTTTACAGTCTGAAGCAATTGTTCCTGAATATACGTTGTGAATAATTTCCTTACTAACATTGTTGAATCAATATTATTCCAGTCTGAGTCTGGTAAATTTAAATCCCCAGCTAATATTATTCTTCCCTTCTGTGATACTTTCATGCAAGAAATGTATGTATTTCTCTAGTCTAGGTCATCTGCACTTGACTTTGGTGGTCTATACACTCCCAACAATGGTTATATGTTCCAGGGTTGTCTTTATTGTCACAGTTGCACAATCTACAGTACTGGTGTTATCATTGAACTTGCAATAATCACAGGTCTCATAATGATCTTTAATCCCTATCAAAACACCTCAAACTGATTTTTTTGTTAGAATGTCTGTTACAGTAAAAACATTTGTACCCTGACAGAACTGGTTTCCAGTTATTGTTCTTTAACCAGGTTTCACAAACAATAACATCAGTCTTGTGGGAAGGTAGCAAGTTTTCCAGTTAAAAACCTCCATTATTAATGCTCCTGTTGATCATAGTGTGCCATGTTTCCTCCTAACTTCTTCCTGTTTAAACACAGCTACACTTAAAAGTGCCAGGCAGTGTGACAGCAGACAGAATTGTTCAGTTTGCTATCCATGAGATCCATGGAACCATCTGAAAAGTGACACTGGTTTCTGAAAAGCAGTTTTTGATAACTTGGAGAAGCAACAGGGTTTTAGTGTTTAAGTTCCAGTGTTTAAGTTTAACACTATAAGAGGGTTTATTTTGCCTCAGTGTCTATGAGAAAAGTTTTGTGTTAATGTGTTTTTGTAGTGCATCATGTCCTTCCAAACAGCAGCATTTTTAATGGGAAATATTTTGATTAGTCATTTGTCATTTCTGTGATGATTACCTTTTGGGTTTGAATAATAAAATGTGGTAAAGTGGAGTAGCCCTTTAATTCATGGTGTTTGCTACAGTACATTTGGGTAAAAGCACTGCATAGTAAAAACACTGCACACATTACTGACAGGCAGATTTTTTTTCCAGCAGGAATTGTGCTTGTATGAGAAGACATTGCATAGTGCTTTTAGTTACATATGAGGGAGTAATTGCACCCTGTTGTGAGATTTTTCCATGTTGTGTAAGGAAAGAATATATATCCCAGAGATATGGGTATCATGTAAGGTTCAGCACTCTGTGCTAAAACATAATTTCACTGTTCAGTAGAGTCACTGCAAGGTGTTGTGCCATTCAGCTCAGGGGCAGACATCCCAGAAATGAAGCTTCTGTGGTCAGTATTTCGAAGCAGTGTAAAGTGCAATTCTGAAACATGTTTCTAGAACGTTAATTTATGAGTAGAGATGGTTTTAGATGTGCATATAAATCTGACATTGAAATTAAGATTAAATCCAAGTATATCCGGTTGTGAAAAAGTAGATAAGAAAAGAACACAAGATTGGGTGTATAATATAAAGTTGGCATAGAGAAGAAAAAAGTTTGTTTTAAGCTGTGTAGAAGTAACCCTTCCAACTCCTGCTAAATATATATTCTGTCTCTGCAATTGCACAGTACTGGGAAAAAGGCATATTCCGCCCCCCAGCAATCTCACACAATTGTCAGGCACTTTAAAGACAGTCACCTTGCTTAACACCTTGAGAGTCTCTGTGTGTGTGTGTGTGTGTGTGTGTGTGTGTGTGTGTGTGTGTGTGTGTGTGTGTGTGTGTGTGTCTCTCTCTCTCTCTATATATATATATATATATATATATATATATATATATAAACATATTGACACACACACACACACGCACACACATATACACACACACATATAAGAAATACACACAAATGAGTTGTATTTTAAACATGCTGATTTCTAGAATTTAAGTAAAAAAATCGTTAAACAACTTGTCTGTTTGGACAACCTAGAAAAGTTGACAAACGCACACAGTTATCCCATTTTAATATTCAGACATAGACCTTATAAGTAACCTAGAAGCCAAAACAGTTTAAATTAGAAAAAAATCTGATTATCTGCTTAAAAATCTCTTTGTTTTAATGAATGTAAATATCTAATAGTTGGAAATTAATTATATACTTTGTTAAAGTCACTGATGCACTAGTACTAGAATTAAAAAGTATATATGAAACAATGAACAACATTATTTCATAATGTACTGTTTTTGCTGAATTGTAAAAATAAAACAGGATTAGCATCTAAATAATTCCATTCATTGCTACCAGTCAGGAAGTGATTAATCCATTCCATTGCCAGCTGCAGAAACAAGAAGTTTGCATGAGAAACAGAAAACCACTCTGCCAAATGCAGGGCTGTTGTTGTTAATAACAGTACAGTAGCAGAATCCAAGTCCTGACACTGAAAGGTGACAAGCTGTTTGTTTTCACTAGCAAAATACAGAACCCTTAGGTTTTTGCCTTGATAAAAAATGAAGCAGCTGCTGATTAACTGTGCTCGAGGAAATGTCTTTTCGTCTAATGTTTGTATCCAATGAGTGCAGTGTGTATTGATTGATTGGAACAGTTCATGTACTGGTCTACAAATGTTTTTTTACTGTAGAATATGACAACAGTTTCCCAGTTACAGAGTTCCTGACATGCTTGATAACTGTCCCTCATAAAAAGTTTTGAATTTCTGGTAAGTTACTGTGGAAAGATTACATAGGTTCATAGCTAGGTACTAGTCTATTGACCCTAGGACCTATCTATATAAGCCTAGCCAAAAAGGTACTCTGGCTTTCACCACCCAAAAAAATTATTGTCCTGTGCTCCTGTTGAGCAGAGCCACAGAGATGATCCCTGGAGTGAATTTCCTATTTCCCATCCAATCATCAGGATTTTTCTTGAAGAATGCTAATGGGGAGCTTTGTTTGATATAGATAGGTAGTTTGTTCCAGAGTATGGAAAGTCTCTGGGACATGAATCTATCCCTCCAGCATGTTCTCTTTATTGTAGGGACAAGATTTAGGTCCCTAGAGTGTGTAGCTCGAAGGGATTGGGATAGCTTTAAGTGGAGCATGTCCAACAGCTCTTGGTTTGGCATAGCTTTGTATGTTGGGCAGAGATCTCCTCTGAGTAGGCGATATGTGACAGAGTAAAGCTTGAGGCCGGTAATCCTCTTTGTGAAGTATTTCTGCGGCCTTTTCAGTTGTAGATGTCTTGTGAGGTACATAATAAAAGGGGTGTTGTGCTCCATAAAGGGTCTACTGAGTGACGAGTAGAGGGGAACAATGAACTCTTTTTTTTTTTTCCCTGAATGAGAAACCTTTTGTGATGAGGTGTGCCAGGTAGAAGGATTTCCTGACTACTGTGGCAATGTGATTATCAAAGGAGAGACTACTGCCCACCTGTGTCCCAAGGTCTCTTGTCACACTTTCAGTGTTAAGTAGACTACCACTTATGTGGTAGCTCATGGGTACGGAGTTTTTACCAAAGGGGTTGACAATGCACTTTTTGGCATTGAACTTGAGGCCATGGCTTTGACACCAGGCATCTGTCACCGTGAGGCCCTTTTGCAGGATGTTCACATCGTTAGGAGTTTCGATTACGGCTCCTAGTTTGCAGTCATCTGTGAACTTCGTTAGCCTGTACTTCAGGAAAGTAGATACCAAACAGGAGAGGACCCAGGACTGAACCCTGTGGTACTCCACTCGTCACTGGTCTGAATTCTGATTTGGAGTCTGCTACTTTCACAGTGTGGGTTGTGTCACTGAGCCAGTTGGCAACCCATCTTGTGACATAGGGATTTATACCTAGTTTAGTGAGTTTATCTATAATTCCAGAGTGCGAGATTGTGTCAAAAGCCTGGGCGAGATCTAGATAGGCTGTGTGAACCATCTTACCCTCTCCTATTGCTTTGGTGGCTGTTTCAAAGAAGTCTATTAGGTTTAGGAGACATGATCTGCCTTTTACAAACCCGAACTGGGTGGGGTCCAGAGTTTGGAGATTACCAATGTCTTTGTGTATAAGATCCATGATGATACATTCCATTGCCTTGTAGACCAGGCTCGTTAGGCTAATGGGGCGGTAGTTCCCGGGGTCCATGGTGGCTTCCCTTTTGTGGAGTGGGATAACCGTTGCTGTGCGCCATTCAGTGGACACAAATCCTGAGGTGAGGCTATGATTGAACATGGTGCTTAGGTGGGGTGCCAATTCATTCTGCAGTTCGTATAGAACGCAGCCTGGGATGTTGTCAGATCCCATGGATGCTGTGTTCTTGGCTTTGGAGAATGTGTTTTTTACCTGTGCAGCCATGATTACAGGAACTTTGCATTCTTCTGGGGGGTAAAGTTAGCACTGAACCTATCTGCCTGGATGTTGGCAATATCAGGTGGTTCTGTATATTTAGTGCCATTGTGTTGTAACTCAGATCAGATTTGAGTGTTGCCATTGAGATTCTTGACATAGCTATTGAATGCTTTGTGTTTGTCATTAGAATCAGTGGTGATTTTGTTTTCTTAACTACCTTTGGAGGATTTTATGAGGAATCTCAGCTTCTTACTGAGGCTGACCAGGGAGTTCCTCCAATCATGGGATTTTACTCTTTTTTTTTGCAACAGTTTCTTTTTTCTGTTGTAGAGTTTTTTTATGGCAGGGGACCACCAGATTGGCTTCCTTTTTTTGGAGGATAGCATCTTGGTTCTGTTAGGGATAGCACGATCTATGCACTCGTGTAAGTGCTTATAAAGTGCATTTGTGTAGGATTCAACAGTCATACCTCTATTGTACGTCTGCATGGCTGTCGTGAAGTTTGCCACTTCTGTCTCAAGAAGCATGAAGTTGGCTTTGGAGAATTTTTTTACAGTGGTTTCCCTAATTGGGGGGGGGGGGTGAGGGCAGGATGTGGATGTTTAGGGTGATTAGCTTTTGGTCGGATCTGACCAAAAAGGAATTGAACTCTGGGTATGGAATTCCAGTCACCCATGTTGGTAATGACCAGGTCTAGGATATTGCTGCCCCTGGTGGGGGTGTGGATAAGTTGATCCTAGGCATTGGAATTTATGAATTCAAGAAAACGTTGAGCAAAAGAGTTGGTACACGAGTAGTTTTCCCAGTTAATGGTGGGGTAGTTGAAATTGCCCATTGTTGGGGTGTTGGGTTGTACCCTAATGTTTTCCAATGTATCAAGAAATGAGGAGTGTGAATCCTGGGCAATGGTGGGGGAGATCTGTATCAAGTTACAATTTGGATTGCGGTTAGTTGCACTTGGGTAGTCCCAGATGCATTATGCTGAGCAACTAGCCTGGAGGTGTGGATATTCTTATGGAATATGGCCACGCCTCCGCTTTTAGTGTTTCGGTCCAGGTTAGGAGGCCAAAAGGTGTGGTATGAATTATAGCATGGTAATGCAGGGGTGCGCTCCGGAGCCTTGAACCAGGTCTCTGTCACTGCACAGATGTCGATATTATACATTTTAAGGAGTGCCTATAGTGAATGCATTTTGATGTTTAGACTTCTAGCATTGAGTAGCATTACCCTCAGATTTTGCTTGCTTGTACCTGTCTAGTCCAGTCTTGGGTGAAGAGAGCTTTGCTTCCAGTTTGGCTCTATAAGTGCATCTCTCACAGGTTGTAGTGTTGGGTGGTAGGAGGAGAGGGTTGTCTGTGTACATGAGGCAATTGCTGCATTGCCGCAAGATGCCCAGATTCATCAGGTAGACAGGAGAAAACACCGGGAGCTGACCCTTAGACATGCCTGGATAGGTGCTTATTTATTAAGTACTAAAACCTGTTTTCCTCTAGACAAGTGAGGAAAGTTGAGTGCTGAAGTAATTTGTAGTTTATTTAGTGCTTACAACAAGTTCTGAACAAGTGCTGAGCTCAAAGAAACAGATTTTAGTGCTAAAACTAAAAAACTGGCTCATTCTAAGGGAAAATTTAAAGAGCAAACTTTATGGTGCTGGGAATAGTTTAACCCTAGCTAAGTGACGATGCATAAAGTGTGTGTGTGTATATGTATGTGTATATATATATATATATATATTTTTATATATATATATATAACGGTAGCAAATGAGCAAACTGATTTAAACAAATTAACTAGTTAACCAATAAAAAGCTAAAAACTGAGCCCAATTCCAGCAGTCTTCGATCAGGCAAGTTCTAACTGCACACTCCTGCCATTAGGGTGCACGGGAACCTTCTCCAAAAAACGATGATCTGGATTAGTGCTCAAGTTATACAAGCAAAGCTAGATTCAGCAGGTCTGAATTTAGTCTAGGCTACGGCAAACACGGCATACCAATTTCAGAAAGAAACAGTTCAAATAAGAGGCCCAATAAGGCTTTTACCAGAAACTCCCAGCTCAGAAGGGCAGAATCTACCATCTCCTCCCACAAGAGTGCAAACTACACCTTCTTAATATAAAATAGCTGGTCCAAAGCCCAAGTGCTTAAACCACAACTAATACACTTTTAGAATAACAGACACAAAGCCTTCAATCAGCAATTCCCAACTTAGAAGGATGTAAGCTACCTGTCCTGCCACAACAGTGCAGACCACAAACATTCTTAATCTAAAACAACTGGTCTGAAGCCCAAGTGCTTCAACCAATGGCTTAGAATAACAGTTGCAATTTAATCAGGCTACTAACAAGCAGTAATAAATGCAGCAGAATAAATGCAATTAAGTACTTTTAAGAACAAGCAGCAAAAGCAGACTAAAGTAATAAAGTAGGAAGAAACACAAATACAGTAAAAGCAGATGAATAAAGTGCAATTTTTTATATAACAATAGAAAACAAGCAAACTGATTTAAACAAATTACCTAATTAACCAGTAAAAAAGCTCAAAACTGAGCCCGGTTCCAGCAGTCTTTAATCAGACAAGTTCTAATTGCACACTCCTGCCACTAGGGTGCAGGGGAACCTTCTCCAAAAGAGATGGCCTGAATTAGCGCTCAAGTTATACAAACAAAACTAGATTCAGGATGCTTGAATCTAGTCTATGCTACAGCAACCAAAACGCACCAATTTCAGAAAGAAACAGTTCAAATAAGCAGGCGCAATAAGCCATTAACCAGAAATTCCTAGCTCAGAAGGACAGAATCATGCCTCTCCTCCCACAAGAGTGCAGACCACAAACTTTCTTAATGAAAAATAACTGGCCTGAAGCCCAAGTGCTTTAACCAGAACTAATACACTTTTAGAATAACAGACACTGAGCCTTCATTCAGCAATTCCATAAGCTACCTGTCCTGCCGCAACAGTGCAGACCACAAACCTTCCTAATGTAAAACAAATGGTCTGGAGCCCAAGTGCTTAAACCAAAAGGCTTAGAGTAACACTTACAATTTAATCAGGCTACTGCCAAGCAGTAATAAATGGAGCAGAGTAAATACAATTGAGTACTTTTAAGAAGAGGCAAAAGCAAAATAAAGTGCAATTTTTTTATTTTTTTTTAGTAAAGTGCAAGGAAAAAGGAACAAAAGAAAAATTCAAGGTTAAGAACCTAAGTGGGTTGGCCTTCTCAAATGTTCTCTCTGTATTAAGCAGAGTGAACACCAGACTGGGAGGGGTGTCCCAGATCAAATTTACAGTAGGGGCCGGCAACTGCAAAGCCACCATCACCACAAGAATGCGATGGGGGAAAAACAGTTTCAGGACAGATGAGAAACAGAAAACAATGCCAGAAAATATATAAAATAATTCAGTCAGGCAAAATTAAGACAATACAGAACTCTGAAAGGTTAAAATGCCAAGAAATATACTTCTCAATCAGTGATATATTTCCATATTGTTTGAGAATCACAGTGCAGCCAGAACATCAGGAGTTTCCAACAGTTATGCAGGAATTTACAAACCAAAACTATTTTTAAATCAGCAAGCCTTGAAGCAATCAGATAACACAAAAGCCATTAGACCAGTTTTATCAACTTCACCACAGGAATAGGGGGGAAGCAGTTTCAGGACAGATTAGAAACCGCAAACAATGCAGTTTCAGGACAGAAGAGAAACCAAAAACAATGCCAGGAAATATATAAAATAATTCAGTCAGGCAAAATTAAGACAGTGCAGAACTCCGAAAGGTTAAAATGCCAAGAAATATACTTATCAATCAGCAATATATTTCTAGATCTTTTCAGAATCACACTGCAGCCAGAACACCAGGAGTTTCCAACAGTGTATGCAGAAGTAAGCTATTTTAAATCCGCAAGCCTTGAAGCAATCAGCTAATACAAAAGCTGTTAGACCAGTTTTATAAACTTCACCACAGGAATAGGGGGAAGAAGTTTCAGGACAGATGAGAAACCGCAAACAATGCAGTTTCAGGAGAGATGAGAAACAGAAAACAATGCCAGAAAATATATAAAATAATTCAGTCAGGCAAAATTAAGACAATGCAGAACTCTAAAAGGTTAAAATGCCAAGAAATATACTTATCAATCAGCGATATATTTATTTATTTATTATTTATTTATTTATTTATTTGCAGTTGGTTTACCAGGATAGTCCACTTGGGCCAAAAGAACCCGTTTTCAATGGAGTCCTGGGGAGAAAAGCTCCAATACAGACAAAAACAGGTACATGCAAAAATTACAATAATACTTATACAGAGTAAAAGATAAAAACATTTAACACATTTAGGTTCAAAAATTCAAGAAGCATTCAAAACAATACAATCTGATGTGGATTAAATGTCAGGGGAATAAGTTAAAAGAGTAATGTTTTATGCATTCAAAGAAGTTGTATAGACTTGCATTACAGGGTAGGTATTCTGAGGGAACGTAAGCTTAGATAGGAAGAGTTATGTATCGTATATGGGAAGAAGAATGGGAAGAAGAATGGGATAACATAGAATTATGAGGGGAGGGAGCAAGAACAATCCCATTGGGATCTTAGGTATGAATGAAGAGATTTTTTGAACATGTACTGGTTAGAGGAGGTACGAATGGATGGTGGAAGTGAGTTCCAGAGACGAGCAAGATTAAAAGATAGTAGGTGTTTACCTGGGGGATGAGATGGTTTATGTACTTGTAGTAGGTTTTGATTGTTAGACCTTAAGACTCTGTTAGGTAGGTGCATTTTGAAGGCGGAAGACAGGGAGGGACAGAGAGAGGGGCTAAGGATGAGCTTGTAAGCGATTTCCAGATTGTGTGAGAATCACACTGCAGCCAGAACACCAGACATTGAGTTTCATATTTCAGTTGTTCAGAAAGTGCATGGTGGTGTAAAATCTATTATTCTGTTAACTTTTTAAATGAATTAATGTAATTAAAAATTGTCTCTGATTTTGGGCATTTGTCCCCCCCCCAAAAAAAATGGTCTTTTTCCCTAATTCTTGACCTAAGCTGTGGATCCTGATGCTAAAAGAAAGATAATAAAGCAAAATTACGAAAAAATGGAACTTGATTTAAACAAGACTTTCAGTAGACAAGTACCTTTCTTTCTGTATGCTTAACTTGTACACGCATGATATTAGTAACTATTTTATATGTATGGTCATACTGTGACCATATGTTAACCTGTGTTTGGACTCTGACAAAAGATGTTCAACTTTAGAAAAATGTGACTCCTCATGCAAGAAAAAAAGAGGAATCAATAAATACTTTTCTTTTATTGTCCTCATTCCCCCTTTTTTTTTTAAACACCATAATTGAATTATCACTTGTGACATAGGCAAACTTATATTTATATAAAAATATCAAACCATATTAGCAAGTTCACATTTACAAACATTATTACATCACATATATTGATGTTCTGTAGTCCTATCTCACCTTCATTCTTACACTTGGGATTGGAGCTGAGCCTCGGCTCCGACTTGGCCATACTCTAGAAAACTTCTGGTTGGCTTGTGGCTAGGAGGTATCCCATAATGCATCACTAGCATACCACAGATCTCGTTTGCTGCTCATTCAGCTCAGACATAATTCTTCTTGGCTGTGGCTAAGTGATATTTTTCAATATATTTGACTAGTTATTGTTGGATAAAATAACCTTGTTTTCGTAGTTTAGTGTGTTTCTTGCAGTCTCTGTCTTTTCAGACTATTTGCTGCTTTGTTTCTGTGTGTACTGCTTGTACTTTGTTTGGCTGTTTTTCTGTTTGCCTTTTGTGTATCCCTGCATCACTATCTTTTGTGCTGCTGGTTTCCCTTTCTTGTGTCCTCGTTCTGTTGTTTGTCTCCCATTGGGCTAGGCCCATTTAAATTAGAGGACCTAGTCCTATGTTCTATTTTCCGTCTCTCCCTGGGCTAGGCCCATTGGACCTAGTCCTCTACTTATCTCTTTCTCTACTGAGGGCTATGCCCATTTAAGTTAGAGGGCCTAGTCCTCTGTTTCCCCCTTTTTGTCTGTTCTTTCCGTTCAATAGTTGTTGTGTATTATGGATAGTGGTTTTTGCAATATGTCAAAAGACACTAAGGATCATAAGCCTTCGGGCTTCAAAAAGTGTACTAAATGTGCCCAGAAGATGTCCTTGACTGATGGGCACAATCTGTGTGTTTATTGTTTGGGGGCTATCCACCTCCAAGAGTCTTGCCTGTTTTGTCATGCATTCAGTCCTTGTGTTCTTCAGGAGAGGAAGAACAAACTTATTTTGAAAGGCCTATTAAAACATTCCTTTGAGGAGGAATTGGCATCTTCTTCATCTAGCTCTAAGTTTCCTTCCTCTTCTAAGAAAGACAGACCAAAAGCTACAAAAAGGTGGTCTCCCATCCATTCTGTTTCGTCGGAGCCGCCAGACAAAATTACTAAAGTGGCTTCACCCTCGTCAGCTCCACTGGTTTTGCTGCCAACAGAGGTTAGCCTAGTGGATCCATCAGTTTCGGCTCCAGGAACTTTGGAGCTAATAACTGACATTACATCTCGGAGCCGGTCATCTTAACTGCGACTGGTTTCCCCGACTCTTAGGTCGCCTATATTCCTGCGATCTAGATCCCCCACTCTATCTTCCAGGTCTTCTAGGAGCCTTTGACCGATGAGGACATCGAGAGAGTGGTGTGTAGACTGTTTCAGACTTCTACGCTGGCAAATTTACTTTCGGCTCTGTTCCAGTCTGCTCAGGAGCCTAATGTGCCCTCACACCCTGTCGATGTTCCTCCTCTGAGCTTCTCTGAGCCTTCGGAGCCAGAGTTGTCCATGCCTCCGGTTGTGGAAAGGTCGATTCCAGCTACCTCAGTTGGTCTCTCGGTTCCGATATCTGCTCCGACCCTTTCAGTACCATCCATGGGGTCTAGGGTTCTCAGCTGTCCGGTCGAGCCCGAGGGGGACGCTTCGAATCTGACTTCTTTGGTTCCAAGCCTACCTCTCTGTGCTTCGTCGTGGTTGAGCTTGGACCCCATATCTGCCTCGGAGCCCATCTCCTCAGCACCGAGGACTGCCTCTGCATCTTCGGAGTGGAGGACATCCTCAGAGCTGGGAGGATCCGGCCTTCAAGGTGATGAGGAGTGTGCTGTCCAGGTCTTGAGTTTCATCCAGAGGTACCGACACACTTCCCCCTAAAGCACCAACTTCAGTCTCAGCTCCCTCTCTCTCTCTCTCTCTCTCTCCCATCACAGCAGAGACCCGTAGCCTCAGGAGACCTCCATGAGTGGTCCCCTGTCTGTGGAACCACCTAG
This sequence comes from Protopterus annectens, assembly GCF_019279795.1. Lineage (NCBI taxonomy): Eukaryota > Metazoa > Chordata > Ceratodontiformes > Protopteridae > Protopterus > Protopterus annectens. Next base: position 1,627,085,506 of record NC_056735.1, on the reverse strand, counting down.
GAAGAAAACTTGTAAGAGGAAACATGTTGACTCCCCTGATGAGTCTATTACATCAGACACTGACCTCGAGGAGTCAGAAGGGTCCCCCAAGTCGTGCTCTGATGATATCTCATTCGCAGATATCCTTGAGGTCCTGTAACAGAGAGGTGGCTTGCCCACCACATCCCCTTCTGATGAGGAGTCAGTGTACCTGAAAGCTTTTGGGTCTCAGCCCTCTGCCTCTTGGGTGTCTCTTCCTTTCAACGAGCTACTGGATTTAGTGAATTGAAAGGTGTGGGAATCTCCTGATTCTGTGGAACCGGTTCCTAGAAGACCAAATACATTTTTGTCAGCACCCTAGGACAAGGACTTTCTTACTAAGGGCGTTCCAGTAGATGCCATGGTGGTGGCAGCAGCCGCCAAAAAGGAACTGGCCGAAACTTCCTCCACTGTCCATCCACCGAACAAGGAGTCTCAAACGATGGATTGGTATGGGAAGCGTGTCTTTTCTTTAGCGGCTTTTACACTTAGATCGATGAACTACCTGTCTCATTTCACAAGGCTCTAGAGAGATCTTATGAAAGAGCTGGGAGATACTCTACAGGATAACGTGTCTGATAAGGTATCTCATAAGGTCAATGCATAGATGTCTACTCTAAATTCTATTGTGAACTCCTCCATGAGGCTAATATCGTATGCAGCAGATGGAGCAATTAGGGCAGCGGGTTTAGGAGTCTCTCTTAGAAGACACTCCTGGATGCGTTTGTGTAACTTTGAGGAGGCCTTTAAGTCTACGTTTACCAACACCCCCTTTGGACGCACTAACCAGGTGTGAGCAGGAAGGAAAAACCATTTGTTCCCCCCCACCCTATCTGGGAGGCATCTGTGGTCACAGTGGCAACTGCGGGGGGGGGGGGACAAATGGTCTGCCTGTGTTTAGATTGCTGGTCGGGGTTCATCAATGAAGATCCTGTTTGCACAAATCTATTATCAGGATGGGGCATTATCTAGGGAGAACAGTCCAAGGCACGTGGCAAGAACACAAGGCTCATTTGCACATCAACGTCTTGGAGATGAGAGCAGTGCTTCTAGCATTGCAAGCACTTCACAGCTTTCTCCCTCTAGGGACGATTGCAATCCACTCAGACAATATGTCGGTGGTATGGTACCTAAACAAGCAAGGAGGGACCAAATCTTAACCCCTCTGTAGAGAAGCCCTTTGAGTGTGGGAAGTGGGCAGTGTATTCCCAGCTCTTTCTGATAGCAATGCACATTCTGGGGAAATCCAACATCATAGCCGACAGGCTCAGCAGGGCTATTCTGATGCTTCACGAGTGATCTCTGAACACAGACATTGCAGAACAAATTTTTTGCAAATGGGGTCAGCCTTGCTGTGATCTCTTTGCCACCCCTCTCAATGCCAAATGCAGCAGTTAGTTAACCCTGATTTCCCCGGAAGGGAAGGCACCAAGAGATGCAGTTGTTCACGATTGCCCCTCGGGACTTCTCTATGCTTTCCCTCCTTTCCCCCTCATATCGAAGGTAATTCAGAAAGCAATATCCTTGGGAAGCAAAATGCTCCTAATTGCTCCTTACTGGCCTCGACAGATTTAGTTTCTCTTTTTCAGACCTCATCTAATGGACGAACCGTGGACTCTGGATCCAATGCCAGATTTGCTGACACACATGTCGGCGGAGGTGTTCCATCCCTTTCTCCACACCCTCAACTTGACAGCTTGGCTGCTCCAATTCCATCCCTATTCAGGCTTCATGACTTTTCTCCCGAGCTTGTACACATCCTGTCATTTTCTCACAAACTATCTACCAGGAAAATTTATACCAGTAAGTGGAAAAGATTCTCCTTTTGGGCCTGTGAGAGAAACCTTGATCCTTACACAGCTCCCATTTCTGCCATTTTAGACTTCCTTTCACAGTTATTCAACCAAGGCTCAGCAGCAGCCACTATTAAAGTTCAATTGGCAGCCATTTCCACTTTCATGTTGCTAATGAACCTAATCTTATGGCTTATAGGCTTTGTAGAGCCTTCTTTAAAGGGACCACTTTGCTAAGAACCCCAGTCATGGATCCCGTGGCACCTTGGGATTTGAACTTTGTTCTCCATAAACTTACATCAACACCTTTCGAACCTTCAGCAACATGTGACCTCACGTTTTTATCTTGGAAAACTATATTTTTAGTAGCTATTACTTCTGTAAGAAGAGTCTCTGAACTGCAAGCTCTTTCCATTAAGCCCCCTTATTTGGTGTTTCATAAGGATAGGGTCTCCTTGCGGACAGACCCTTCCTTAATTCCTAAGGTTTCTTCTCAAGCCAATATTAATCAGTCTGTTGAATTGCCTGTGTTCTTCCCTAATTTTTCTAATAAGGCAGAGTACAAATTTCACCAACTGGATGTGCATAGACAATTGCGTTTTTATCTGGACAGAACTAAAGATTTTAGAAGGTCATATCAGTTGTTTGTTTCCTTTTCAGATTCTAGGAGGGGCCTTCCAGTTTCTAAAGTCACCTTATCTCACTGGATTACCAGTTGCATTTGATTTGTCTATTCATCCAGTGGTAAAGATCTTCCCTTCAAGGTGAAAGCTCATTCTACCAGGTCTGTGTCTACCTCGGTAGCTTTTCAAGCTAAAATTGCAATAGACAATATTTGTGCTGCAGCAACATGGGCTTCACCTCATACATTCATTACTACAGGTCTTCCTTTGGTTCCACAGTACTCAGGAGCATTTTCCAATGAGCCACCCGAGGTAAAGGTTCTAGGGACGCTGTCCCAAGTGTAAGAATGAAGGTGAGATAGGACTACAGAACATAAAGAAGTTATGTACTTACCATAACGTTCCATGTTTGTAGTCTCTCGCCCTTCATTCTTACAAACCCACACTCCTGCCCCCTCCTTGAGGACCTAGGGGTAGTGTGTCTACTGCCTTTGTTAGTCCTTTCAGTTTGGTTTGTTCTTTGTCTCTATGTGTTTCTCCTTGCAACCAGATCTGGGGTATGCCAGTGATGCATTATGGGATACCTCCTAGCCATGAGCCAACCAGAAGTTTTCGAGCTAGAGTATGGCCGAGTCGGAGCCGAGGTTCGACTCTGATCCCAAGTGTAAGAATGAAGGGCGAGATGGACTACAAACATCGAACGTTATGTTAAGTACATAACGTCTCTTTTTGTACAATATAATCCCACCAACCTTCCATAAATTGTTCAGTTCCGGCCTTATCTTAAACATCATTCCTCGTCCAAAACATTTTTTTGCATGTATTGTTTCCACAATTTCCACTTTTTTTTCTATGTAATTTATTACTTCTCTTCTCTGAATATCCTACTTCCTGTTCTTTTATCTCTGTTACAACATTCACTCCAAGTATGGTTGGTTTAGACATTGATTTCCATTTTCTAGTAAGTGCTTTTTTGGCAGCCACCTGAATTAAACCTAACAGGGTCCTAATGTGTCCAGGCAATTCAGATCCTGTATCCCCGGTAAAAAAATATTGTTTCCTTAGTTGTACTCATTTGCTCGCCCAGTACACCTGACAAGAGTACTCTGTAGGGAATTTTTTTAAAGTCTGCAAGCTCCTTACACTCAGAGAACATATGCTCCCAGGTACCTTTTTCTTCCTTATTACATCTCCATCATTTGCCATCTACCCAAGCAAAAATTCTTTGGAGTCTGCTTGGGGTATAAATATATCTATGCAAACACTGCCAGGCAAAAATCCTAAATCTTTTGGCTTTTGTTGCATATTTGGGAGCCATACATATGTCCTCCCATTAAATTGTTTCTCTAATCTCTCTTTCCTATCACTTCTGACCACCTCTGATTGATTCCTGTAGTTAATGTGCAATACTTTATGTACATTACTGTACTGTACTGTATACATTACTAATTTTTCTTTTTTTAGCAGCAACTTTTGTTCTAGATTCAACTAAAAACTTAACCAGTGCAAGCCTTTCATTTAGGACCCCCCCACCCCATCTCTTTCTCCTTACCTATACACTGATATCAATCTGTGATAAAATATATGGTGATATAACCTGATATGCCTGCAGTCCAGATGTCTTCTTGGACTCTTCCCATTCTATTACCTTTCTCTGTCTATTTGTTCACAGTACCGTGGTTCCTTTGCCAGCTTATTCCAGTAAATTCCATCCCTCTCTTGCATATTCTCTCTACCCCTAATTGCAGTCATCCCTATCAGTAGAATTTCCTTTCTCCATTCTTCTGTTGGCTTAGTTCTTAGTATACTTTCTGTTACCTTACTTTTGTATGTAATATTCTCTATAGCTCTTATTCTCCTTAATGATCTGAATCCAGAATCCCATTCTTTCCTTGTTTTTTGAACCCCCCCCTCCCGCTTCATCATCACCCCTTTCCACTTTCAATTGTGTCTTTCTGCTTGTGTTATACATACAAATCTTAACTGTGTAGCTCTAAAATATCCCTTCAGACCAGATAATTCTAAATCTCCTTGTTACAGTGGATCAACTTATCCCACTTGACTCTTGCTGTCTTTCCCTCTGAGATAAAATCCTTCAACTCTTTATGAATTACAAATTGTAAAGCATAACAATTTCATCAGAAGACAAACAGCACTACTAGCCAGAAATCAAAACTAAGTGCAGAGAGAAGCACCAGTGTAAAAACACAGCAGTTGTTGTTTGTCTTTTCGACTTTTCCCAGTTAGGGGTCGCCACAGCGGAACTCCAGTCCGCTAATGATTGGCAGTAGATTTTTATGGTGCCAAGTTGCCAGCCCGATGCCCAACCTTCAGCAAAGGCACGCCCATTCATGCATGTCTTTTGGAGGCCACTCGACCGCGAGGAGGACATGCAGACTCCACACAGAAGGCACTCCAGCCGAGAAACGAACAGGAGAACCTCTTGCTGTGAGACAACAATGCTACCGCTGCACGACAGCAGTCACAGTTCAAAATATCCACAGGTGAAATAGGCAGCAAACAGCAGGCAGCAGGTGAAATAAATTCAAGTATGGAAACACAGCAGTCACAATTTAAAATATCCAAAGGTAAAGTAGGCAGCAGGTAAAATAAATCCAAGTTTAATGCATATACAAACTGGTGCTTCTCTCTGCACTACTTTATGAATTACAATCCACAACTTCTTTGTTTGACAAGAATAGTCCTCAGTCCTGTCCTGAATGCAGTTAATATGCTTTTGGAATTTAAGTAACTTAAGTGGCAGCTGAGCCTTAATGCTGACTCTCCTCCAGGACTGAATGAGTCCTTAAACATTAAATGTGCCCTTAAGTGGTTACAATAGATTTTTGCTTAAATTCGTTTCTGTACAGTCTTTGTTTTTATTTAATTATTTCTACACTTGTATTTCTGTATTTTTTCTGTATTTTTATGTTTTAATACCTTTCTCGGAGTTACACAGGTTCACATATGTTTAGTTTTAGCACACATAACAATTCTTGCTATTCTCTCAAAAGGTTCTAATACGCATTTATTTACTCTTGACATTACTCACGTATTCATTAGCTGGTTCCACTTGACACTCCCTGCATAGAATGTTTATTAATTATACATGAGTATTTACCTTAAACTGATTGCTTATATGCTGATTCTTGGTTATCCACCCACTTTTTCTCATATAAATATCTATATTTTCACTTTCATTATTTTGTCTGAAGAAGTCCTAGTTACTAAAAAAAGGACGAAAGCTTATCACTGGCTCCTCAGTGTTTTTATTTTTGAAGTTTTATAGTTTTATATATATATATATATCTATCTATATATATATATATATATATATATATATATATATGGAGAGAGAGAGAGATATTTAGATATCTATAAATCTATATCTGTATATATCCATATATATATATATATATATATATATATATATATATATATATATATATATATATATATATGGATTTGGGGGCTTGCACCCCTGTAAAAAGTTTAAAAGAGAACAATGCTTGAGATTCACTGCTCACCTGGATTTTCTGGATTTTTTCTGTAACACTCAGTCTTGCGAATGATGATATTTTAGCCAAGCTTCCCATTTGTAAAGAAAACTGCAAGAGCAATTCATTTATTGGCCATGGAACATTTGTATTAAGAACTTCTTGTAATAGTAGATATTTGAATATGAACAGTGCTGCAATTTGCTCTTTCCTCTTCTTATGTCTTGTCTTTCCCTTCTCTTAAGTTGCCAAAGGTTAGGATGTGTTCCCCTATCACCTTCCCCCTCTAATCACTGTACTTGTGTGACAGCCCTATAGTCTCTTTAGGTTGAGGTACCCTTCGCAGGGCTCAGGATTCACAGTGTCTTCTGCTTGCATTTCTACTGTTGAGATGGGTGTTGTAGTTTAGCCTCCCCTGTTTCAATACATGAGGTCGAGTGCTGATTTGGGCATCTATGGAATACTCTGCAGACAAGAAAGACAAGAAAGAATTGAACATGACACTGATGGATGTCTGTGGGGATTCTGTGGGGTCATGCTACTGGCCTTGGGTCATGCTCATTTTGTCAGAGAGGGGGAAGAGCGCACAGCTATGATAGTAGGCCCTTTTGTGTCAGAAGTCTCTGGTATAAGGAAGACTGTAATGATAGTCATCAACAAAACATTTACTGTTACATTGTGTTTAACACAGTTGCATTTTAATTTTTTATATGTATAGCTCTGAAAATCAGCTTGGCTCAGTGGTGAACTTCTGCTAAGTGAGTGCATTTGCTTGAGTAAATTTAAACTGATTTCACTAAATACACTTGCGTGTTGTGAGGCTCTGAGAAAGTCACCCTCCTCCCCATATTGACAACTTTGTCTGCTGGGATTTTCCAGAGTAATAAAAATTAAGTAAGTAAATACAAGAGCTACCATCTTTCAAAATGCATTAAAAATTATTTTCACACTTGCATGATACAGTTTTGTGGGTGTTTGTCTTCACTGAAGCGTACTGTGCAAAGGTAAAAATACTGCAGTCCATTTTCACAGGCAAGCACACTAAAATTAAATTTTAATTAAATGAGTTATAAGTATGCTTAGTAGGAGTTTTAGAAGACTTTATAAAACCGTAGGATGAAAAATTAAAAATAGAGACCAAAATGATTGAGTCATACTTAGAATGGTCAAACAGTAATGTAAAACTGTTTTTTTTTTTTCAACTTGTGAAAGTACATGCTGAAAAACAAGATTTGGTTATGGAAATTGCATATGCAAACTGAGACACAGTATTAAACTTCTGTACTGGACTGAAGTCATTTAGCAAGTGAAATGAATTTTCATATAAATCCCCTTATTCACTTAAGATGTGAAATTCAATTACTTGCTAAATGACTTCAGTCCAGTACATAGGTTTAGTACTTTGTTGCAGTTTAGTTATGCAATTTCCATAGTCAAATCTTGTTTTTAGTGTGTCCTTCAAGAAGTAAAAAAATGCTTTATTGTTTTTAACTGTTTCTTTGTGAACTCCCACTTGTTTTCTCAGAATTTCCACATGGTTTGCATATGCATGCCAGTTATTGTTGATTCTGTCAACACATTGTGGACCTTACAGTGCCATTTTGTCAGAGAGGCTTATGAAACAATGGAGTGCATTTGGGTGAAAAATATTATTTTTATAAAGAGAAAACTGAAAAAAAGCTGATATATTTATGAAAAGACATCAGACAGTTAATAAGGAAATGCAAGCTAGCATACTTGCTTTTACAGATGCACAATAAACTGTCTAAGATGTCACAATGACCGCATAATTTGCACTATACCTGGAGGAATGGGGTTAGCATTCCTGAGAACCTCATCCTCCTGCTTCTCTGATGGGAACATCTGATGTTTGTAGTCTCATTTTACTGTTATCACATGTATCCTCTCCCTTATCCAAAGTGAACAACAGTCAAAGCAGGTTTGCAGATTGTTTAAGTGAAGATCACTGCTTAAAAGCAGAATACATTTTAGAAAGCTCCATTATCTAATTTGGGGAAAGCCTTGTGAGATCAATTCTAGGTAGGACCTTATCTCAACATATCACTCAAAACATTAACTAGACCTGTTAAGTTCTAAGATAAGAAATCACCCTGTAAAAACTTGCAGTACATAGACAGCATATTTCATTTAATTAAACAAAAAAATGTGTTGTAGTAGTAAAAATTAGTACTTTTATTCATAAACACGGCAACATTAAAAATGTTAATAAAAACAAGCCACTTCTAACACTACACACACACACACACACACACACACACACACACACACACACACACACACACTGTTAATTAAAACACTGCTGTCATTTTTGAGTGCATTAACACCCTCCAAGATGTTCCATTATGCAAGCAGTGGTGCTGAACAGTGTGCAGTACGGAGAAATAACAGACTCAAGGTGTTTTGTAAGGCCTAATACTGCAGGTGTTGGGCTACTCTACCTGTGGAAGGTCTGCACGCACACACACACACACACACACACACACACACACAAACACACACACTGTTAATTAAAATGCTGCTGTCATTTTTGAGTGCATTAACACCCTCCAAGATGTTACATTATGCAAGCAGTGGTGCTGAACAGTGTGCAGTACGGAGAAATAGCAGACTCAAGGTGTGTTGTAAGCCTAATACTGCAGATGTTGGGCTACTCTACCTGTGGAAGGTCCATTACTTCTGTTTAATTGTACTGCAAAAACAGCAGAAGTGAATTAGTCTGAAGTTAAATACGATGATTGGAAGAAGATGAAATATGCAAGTGTTGTTGATAAAATGTAATGTAAAAATGTATAGCTACGTGTTTTCAGGGGGTGTGTGTGCAGTCATATTGGTCATCCATTCTTGGATGTATTATAAGCACAATCTTAAAAATAGTCTGATATCCCAGAAATACATTTTAGCTCTTTTGTATGCAGGTGGTGATTGGGAGTAGTAAAAAAATAACGCCCAACAGGATGTGTATTATTGGGAAATAGTGCCTACCCAGGAGTATGGTATCAGGACTCTACACCCCTGAAAGGGCATAATTTCCCACAATAACACACACTCTGGAGGGCATTATTGGACTTGAATAATGGGTTGTCTTTTAAAAGGTTTTGCAAATGTTTTGTATTAATGTACACTTTTTTATATATATTTTTAAATTAAAATATTTCCTTTGTTTAATGTGTCAAGATTGCTGTAACATGTAATTGTTGGAGGAAGCATTTTACATCAAAATACAAGTTATGTAAGTATTTACTGTACATGCACACACACACACACACACACACACACACACACACACACACACACACACACACACACACACACACTCCACTCCACTCCAATGCAGAGAGAGATTCACATACCCAGTTCTTTTGTATGCAGGTGGTGATTGGGAACAGGATGTGTGTATTAAGATTGCTGTAACATGTAATTGTTGGAGGAAGCATTTACATCAAAATACAAGTTATGTAAGTATTTACTGTACATGCACACATACACACACCTGCACACACACACGCGTACACACACGCACACACACACACACACACACACACACACACACACACACACACACACACACACACACACCAGTTACAGCAACTTTCCTGAATTAATAAACCTCAGATTTCTCATTGTGAGCAAATAAAAAAAGAAAATCACAGAATCCAAGGCATTACAACCCCCCTCGCCCCATATCTCTGTACTGTCACACTTTTTGACATATAGTGCTGCACTGTGCATCATTGAGCAGAGCCCCAAGTTGTTGGTAAATCCCTGATAATTACATTCGGTCAGTAATGACATACTTAAGTGTTTCCTAGTTGTGCTGTAACAGATTTTTGCCAATTAACTTTTCTGTTGTAGTCTGTGCTGTCTTTGCCACTATCTCAGATACACTCTTTCTCTCTATCCCTCAGATATATTCTCTCTCTATCCTTCACAAGCATGCCCTCCAGGGTGTGTGTTATTGTGGAAAATAATGCCCTTTCAGGCGTGTAGAGTCTTGACACCATACCCCTGGGTAGGCATGATTTCCCAGTAATACCATACAGATGTGCGTTTTTTTTTCATTTATTTTGTTTTGGGTTTTGCATTCACTAAACAGCAAAGCGAGCAAGAAAAGATGTTTTTTTTTTTTTTGTACAACTTTCTGGGCTACACTGCAACTTAATATGCTGCCATGAAACAGCAGATTTGTTTTCCATCGGGTCCTGTACATTAGCACCCTGCTGGAAAACATTCATTCTCCAGTTACGGCGCAATGTACATTTTCCCATTCTCTAAAGTGCAGTATTCATGTTTGCCATTTTATGCTCTATTTGGCAAGTTGGTCATTTGATCTCAGAACATTTTGCAGTGTGACAAAGGAATGCAAAAATGTTATATGATATACTCAAGGACATACACTAAGAGAGTTCAAACCCAGGTCTTCAGGTTTGTAGCAGCCCTGTGCCTTTAATGATCTCCACTTTGAATTTTGTTCACTTGCACATTGGTCACAACTATTTAGTGTAGGTTTACTTTTTCTTATGTTTTTCAGATTTTTTGTCATGTTGCAGATTTGTTTTGTGTCGAGTCCAACCTTGTACTACAGGTCATATGCTTATGTAGCAGCTACTAAAAAAAATCTGACAAATGCTCTTTCAAATGAGAACGTTGGTCATTTTTGAAGTAAATTGCAATTTGAATAGCGAGTTACTTTGACTTGTAAATGACCCTGCATAGCACCACTAACTTATCATTCTGAAGTGGAAGCGAGTCTTCTGTAGTGACTTTAATTTACTGTACTTTTGTAAAGAAAGGAATGAAATGTGGAGATGCCCAGAAGTGCTTCTGCAGGTGAAACTTTTCACCTCTGGTGAGGTCACTGTCTTGGGAGGAGCTGCTAAAGGAGGAATGGATTATCAGAGATGGCAGCAAGGCTGAGTCACAAGTGAACCACGTAATGATCTGAGGAAATAGGAGTTTGTTACAAATTAATGGTGCTGGGGAGGGCTCGAAACGTGATCTTCAGAAAGACTTACATAAGGTACAAACATAGTAAAGGCAATTTGGTCCAGAAAGTTGTAGAAACTGAACACAAAACTTGTATTACAGCAGGGAAATAGAATGTAAAACTATTGCTAAACAGAATTAGCAATCACTACTACTTATGCTGTTAACTGTGTGTGTGTGTGTGTGTGTGTGTGTGTGTGTGTGTGTGTGTATATATATATATATATATACACACACATACACATACACACACGTAAAATTGTGTTGTGATTCTAGCTGCAGGAGCCACTTGAGAGCAAGGAGCAGTTTGAATCTCAAGATACCAAGTTAGGCTGCTAAATGGCAGAATTTGTTAGGTGTGTCTTGAGTACTTGGACTGCATAGCATGCATAAACATGCACTGAGGTCATCCTGTGTCTCCCTCTTTCTAATCTGTGATCGATCATCTTTTGTTGACTGCTATGATTTGAATATATTTCTGCTTTCTGTCTTTCTTTGTTTTCAATGAAGTTGTTAATTGTTAGTCTGTTATTTGCAGCTGTAATCTTGCTACCTGCTTGCCCTTAACAGATGATTCACTTGTTATTCACCTAGGAACATTTTTTTTTACTGAATAATAAGTTTAGTCATCTTTTTGTCAACATTTTTACATCACTTGTGGTATAACTATTATAATTTATTTTATCTTTTCATATTTGTTTAGCAGGATCATACAGTGATCAATATTGATCAATTTCAGGTGCAGCCCTGGTGAAATACAAAACAGTTCATAAACCAAAAGTGCAGAAATGTAAGCAGTAACTGAATAGCTAAAACTATTTGTGTAGAAAAACTGTATATATACATTTCAGTGAACAGTAATGTGTAGTCAAACAGATTGTAATGTACAATATATACATTAGTGGGAAGCCAAGAAAAAAGACAACGAAATGCACTGCTTTAATAACACTGTTTAAAACTGTTAATCACTTTCATCCAACAAGTGTTAATGAATTTTAAATAGTTTATAAGGAAACTTAATTTGAGTTTTTACTTTAACCAGAATAATTTGTATCTCCCATCTTTTTAGTGTTACAAAAAACCTAGTACTTTTTTTAATCCCCCTGTGCATCCATTCATTTCCATTTGTGAAAGCGAAATTAGAAGTATTATTCACCATAGTAATAGTAAGTATTCTATGTGTAATTTCAATCCAGATGAATGGCAGTTATTGAGAACCATTATTGAAAATAAACTGGTTAGTTTATGAAAGTGGATAACGTTGTTGACCTAGTGGTAATGAATATGAATGACTACATAATAAAATTTGTTTTGTGGTATAGTGACAGTTACCAAGAGGTCTTAGTAAACCAATTGAACATAGTTTATAAGAGATTGGATATGAACTTGGAAGATTTGTTAATTAATGACTATTAAAATAAAATGAAAAAACCATCCAGGGAAAACGAAGCGTTCTGTTGTGCTTTTATTCCAACTTGCAGAACAACTCAGTGAAAAGTATAAACGCAGAAAGTCTCCTACACGTTTTTCATCACAGTAGCTGTAACTTCTTCAAATAATGACATTACTGAATCAGTCTTTATTTAAACACATTAGTTTCCCGCTAGAAATATTCCACCCTATCAGGCTTGAACAAAACCATTTGCATGACATTCACAATTACCTCATTAAAGATTTAAAACTTCCTTAGCTTACGTATGTATTTAAATACCAAAAAAAAACTTTTTTATGGTCTTAAATAAACATTAAAAACTTGTCCCTATTAAAAACTGAATTCCAATGATACATTGTTGGAAAACTTGAGTCATTGTTTTAATTAATGACTATATTACTAACAGTGACCATGAATTTTTGCATGTTTCACATCCTAGAACACCTACTATCTTTGGCATTCCCAAAACCCACAAGAATCTTTCCCATCCCTTCTACTTCCCATATTGGATGCTAAGTCTTCTAAGACATTCACCATAGCTTCTTTTATTGATCAGCAGTTCAAGGAGGTGGGAAAGGGGTATTGGGCATCTATATAGAGATTTTTGAGATTTTTTGAGGAGAGTAACTGATAACTTGTTTGTTGAAGACTTAATCTTTGTTGCTATTGATGTCAAAGATCTTTACTCTGTTATTCCCCATCAGGTTGGTCTGGAATGGTTCTATGAATACCTTTGTTTCAAAACAGGTTTGGATCATAATTAGATTAAAACAGTACAATTATTAATGGAAATGGTTTTGAATAACAATTTTATTAGTTTTGAAGGTCAGTTGTTTAGGCGGTGTCAGGGTGTGACCATGCAGGGGGGCAGCTTGCACTGTCATTTTTGCCAACCTTATTATGGCCCATTGGGAGAACATTTTTGTGTTCCCCTCTGTTTAGAGGGACTATTGGTTCCTTTATGGGTGACTTTTGAATGATATAGTGATCTTTTGATTAGACACATTTGACAGATTGTCAATTTTTGCAGTATTTACAAACTACCACTGAATTTTTAATGTTTACTTTAAATGTTACTTATGGCCAAGTTGACTATTATATTTCTGTCTCAGAAAATAGAGTTAAAAAAAAGGTTTTTGAATCATAGATGTTTAGGAAGTCTACTTGGTCCAATTCTTTATTGCATTTTAGTAGTTGGCACCCTATTCACCAAAAAAAAGATCTTTGGTGAAAGGGCAATATGTGAGACTATTACGGATGGACTCACAAGATGATTAGTTTGACTAGGAGAGTTTAAAGTTAAAACTTGTGTTTGAGGGTTGAGGTTATCCCACTATATTTCTTAATGGAATATTTGAAGAGGTTAAAATAAAAAGAGAGAATTAAGTTTTTTGCCTTTTACTTGGAAAGTGTTACCAATACCAGATGAGTAATGTTTTGACTGATACTATTTGCTTTTTAGATTAATTATAGTAGAGCACTTATTCTTTCTTTTACTACTGAGTTTTATAAAATTAAGGCAGTTATTAAAAATAACTAGAATATCTTTTCAATTAACCAGGAACATCTTAAAGTCATGGGACCTTTCCCCTGAGGACTGTATACAAAATGGACAGTTGCTTTAAAACTGTGATGGGAAAAAATTGGTCCTTTGGAGAACCATGGGAAAATGGTTAAATGTGGTCATTGTAACCAATGTAAACACATTCTTGAGGGGGTCCACATTCTATATTCAAGGTTATGGGACTGTGAGATTGTGCCAAAGATATGTTTGTTCGAGTACAGGGGTTGTATATGTTGCACAGTGTCAACAGTGTGAGTGTTTCATATTGGTAAAACTATTCTACCATTTAGAGCAAGACTCTATCTCCACCTTAAAAGTATTAAAAAATAAGATGAGCATATTGCTTTCATAACACCCATAATAAAGAATTAAAGAATTAAAATGGCAATTAAAGACTAATGCTACAGTATATCCAAGGTTGAACAACATGACTTTGACTGGGAGTGTTCTAAGGTTAAAGTCAGATTTTTGTTTATGAGCATTTATTTATTAGTTAGCTTTTTATTAGAAATTAACTAGTATTTAGTCTATGTATGTTTTTACATTGGTCATAGTATGAATTTAATGTTTTTAGGGTGAGTGTTACTTTGTTGTAAAATATCAAAGTCTTTTTCATCTGGGTTGTGATGACCCACCACTGGACCAGTAATCAAGGAGCTTCAATCCTCACCACTGCTACCTGTGGGGGACGTTCGCTGGGAGAATAACAGGTACACACACAGTATTTCCAGATGTAGCTCTCTGAATCAAGTGCAATTTCCCTTACACAGAGCACACAGAGACTACAGTCAGTCCAGGGCTGGTTCCTCTCTCATTCTCCGGATCCCCATTAAGAGTCCCGACTGGGACAGTTGTAGAGTTGCGTCCTTAGCCAGGGTTCCATGCCAAGTCCTCCCACACTCTGTCTGTCCATCCAGTGCTTCATGTCCCTGCCCAAGTAGCTGACACACACTCCTTGAGATTTGATTTACACACACACACCTGGAGAAGACTGGTACAGGTTTACTAGCTATGCCCCCTTTTCCCCCAGACTATAAGGTGGTTATCACTGTCATAAGAACCCCTCATCAGCTACCTTAAGGCCCTTAACAAATGGTGTCCAATTTTACTGTGTAATATTAATACAAATTGTACTTTGACCAAGAGCAAGGCTATTAGGAGTGGCCCCACACAGTGTCATCAAGTAACTATGTAAGTACTGTCAAAACTTAAATATCTCTACAAAGATCAACCACAATGAAAGGCTTAAATATATTTAACAATAAATAATACAAGAACAAGAAAATACTAAGTATATATTCACAGTGACATCAGAGTTCAAAACACAGTAAATATTTAAAATAACATTGAAGGACATGCTCAGACAAATAAAGAAAAACAAGTTCTAAACTACAAATAAAGAAAAACAAGTTCTAAACTAAGCTTCACTATATTCCTGACTGTATCTAAGAGAGTTACTATTCCCTACTTAATAGAGCAAGGTAGATGATGTGGTAAATGTTTCTTCTTCTTGTCAGGCCCAAGACAGAATACAGAATGCTCAGTCTCGCTAAGAGACTTCTCAAAATGAGATCTAAAATATTACTTCTAAGATACCTTGCAGAATGACATCATTTCTGGTCATCTGACTTTTAGTTCCAATGCAACCCCTCCCCCCCCAATTGCTGGAAGCTGGCAGGACTTGGCACCTGCCTGTAAAAATACACACACAAGGGCTTTTGCTTAAATCTTTAGCAGGTGCTAGAAGTTATAAAACAATTGCATACTTACACTCTTCCAGAGTAGTAATTAGTTCACTCCAAACCCAATACAGAAAGCTTCGTAGTACAGACTTGTGCCTCTGGCTACATTGACACCTGTGAGATAGCATCTTTATGACCTAGCCTATAAAGTAATTTCATTTCAGAAATATTTTTAAAGTTTGCTGGACTGAGGTTAACCTCCCGATTGCCAGTTTTCTCTGTTAAAACAAGCGCATTTAAACAGTTACAATAGTGCATGTACATTTCTGTTCTCTGCAGTAGGACACACTGTGGATACATTTCAAACACAAGCACTTTACAAATGCCTTTTCACAGTAAACATCTGTACAAATCAGTTTGATATACACACAACCAGCATCTTGTATAAATCAGTTTGATATTCACAAATGACATATAATTATTTGCAAAATTCCAGCTAATTGTTCTGGCAGTACCTCCTTTCGTCACATGGGTCATTGGGTTTAATGATAGAATTGATTGGTCATGTGATTTTTTTTAAAAATGTGTATAAATTTAATTCATTAACATGTTGTTAGTGTTTTGAAAAAGTCCATATTGTTGGATGAAAGAGCTTAACAGTTTTAAACAGTGTTATTAAAGCAGTGCATTTTGTTATCTTCCTGACTTCCCATTTTTTCTTGGTTTGTCAGTGGTGTTTTGTGGTTATTAGTTTCTAAAGTGAGCCAGCCTTCACAAAATCTGAGAGAGGAGAAGAGACTAGGAAAGGAGATCGGGATAGTGCATTAGGTGATATGCCCTGTGAGATAGGGATAGTGTGTTAGGTGATATGCCCTGTGAGATAGGGATAGTGCGTTAGGTGATATGCCCTGTGAGATAGGGATAGTGCGTTAGGTGATATGCCCTGTGAGATAGGGATAGTGTGTTAGGTGATATGTCCTGTGAGATAGGGATAGTGTATTAGGTGATATGTCCTGTGAGATAGGGATAGTGTATTAGGGGATATGTCCTGTGAGATAGGGATAGTGTGTTAGGTGATATGTCCTGTGAGATAGGGATAGTGTATTAGGTGATATGTCCTGTGAGATAGGGATAGTGTGTTAGGTGATATGTCCTGTGAGATAGGGATAGTGTGTTAGGTGATATGTCCTGTGAGATAGGGATAGTGTATTAGGTGATATGTCCTGTGAGATAGGGATAGTGTGTTAGGTGATATGTCCTGTGAGATAGGGATAGTGTGTTAGGTGATATGTCCTGTGAGATAGGGATAGTGTGTTAGGTGATATGTCCTGTGAGATAGGGATAGTGTGTTAGGTGATATGTCCTGTGAGATAGGGATAGTGTGTTAGGTGATATGTCCTGTGAGATAGGGATAGTGTGTTAGGTGATATGTCCTGTGAGATAGGGATAGTGTGTTAGGTGATATGTCCTGTGAGATAGGGATAGTGTGTTAGGTGATATGTCCTGTGAGATAGGGATAGTGTGTTAGGTGATATGTCCTGTGAGATAGGGATAGTGTGTTAGGTGATATGTCCTGTGAGATAGGGATAGTGTGTTAGGTGATATGTCCTGTGAGATAGGGATAGTGTGTTAGGTGATATGTCCTGTGAGACAGGGATAGTGTGTTAGGTGATATGTCCTGTGAGATAGGGATAGTGTGTTAGGTGATATGTCCTGTGAGACAGGGATAGTGTGTTAGGTGATATGTCCTATGCTGAAGCATGAGCATTTGGTTCAGATAAAGAAGTGATTTTGATGTACCTTCTGCATTTGGAGTAAGTATTTCCTTAAGGTTGATGGGAAGAGCTTGCAAATATTGAGTGCCTGAGAAGAGAGAAAGCATATGCAGTGCTGCAGAGTTTGGTTCAAGGAGTAAGGGGAGTTTAAAGCCTTGCTGAGTCAATTATGGTGGCAGTCAAAAAAGCAATTACTAGAAAATGGAAATCAAAGTCTAGACCAGCTTTAGTAGAAATAATGACTATAGTGACAGAGGTAAAACAACTGGAATTGCGATGTTTAGAAAAGGGAAGGAGCAAACTGCATAAGAAAAAAATGGGAATTGTGGGAACAGTATATGCAGAGAAGGAATGAGGTTTAAGAATCAGGATTTGAATGAGCCATATAATGCTTAACTGACCACGACCGGATCGATTATAAGTCATGTGTAATGTTTGCAACTACAGTTGTTTCAGTGGTGTCAGTGATGTATAATGTTTGCAACTAAAGTGGTGTCATTTTGCTGTTTTTTCATTTATGTAAATGTAAGATTGTCTATTCCATATGTGAAAATGTAATAAAGATGTTTGTTTAAAAAAAAAGGAATAAGGAGAGTTGATGTGGCTTGTGAGTAGTGTCTCAGGTTGTATGAGTTTTATTCATGAGGTCTAGATGCAAGGGAAGTCAATGTGTGCAGCTGAACTCATTTGTAAAGTTGAAATCCTAACAGTAGGTTAGATCTTTGATTTATGGGTAGCCATTTAGTCTTTTCTAGTATGATACAGTGATGCTTATTGAAAGGTGAGTTTGTAATGAGTTGTCAGAGGCTGAGGAGATTATCTGGACTATGGTGTTTTTTTAGAGGCAGTCCGCATTCAAGTTGAGAACGAAAAGCTAATTTGTCAATGGCTACTCTGGCTGGTTGAAATAGAAAATATCAGATCTTTTTGCCCCAGAAGAGGAGGGAGTTTATTCAGCCTCTTACTTTATGTGAAAATGGAAGTTTAGTGACTGATCCAGTCATAGATCTAAGCATTTGAAGGCCGAGGTTGTTTCTATGGGATGGTTATATAAGTCAAAAATAGACAGAGACAGATGCTTTGTGTTTAGACTTGGAGGGATTGAGAAGTAGTTTATGGTTTATGAGCCATTGCTGGAGCTCTTGTAAGTCAGACTGGAGTTGGCAGTGAATATTGATGTGAGAGTGACCTGATTGGCAAATGACCATGTTGTTAGCATAGAAAATGAGTGGGAGACAGGGGAAATAAGAAGGAAATTTAATGAATATGGGGAATAGGAGGGGGACAAGAATGGATCTTTGTGTTACACTTTTAGTAATAGGTGTAGATTCTGATTGGGAGGATCCTATTTTAACTCTAAAGTGTCTGTCATTGAGGAAGTTTTTAAACCAGGGATCTGTATCTGGACTGATACCAATTTCACTTAGTTTATTTTGGAGAAGGTAGTTGTCTTTTAGGTCAAATGCCCTTGAAAGATCCATAAATACGACACTTGTAAGGGTAGCCACTGTTTTGCAGGACATCATTAATTAGGGATCATAGTGCTGTCATAGTACTTCTTCTAGGTCAGAGTCCATGCTGAATGGAGAAGTGCAAATGGCACTGATGAATGTAGACAGATTAGACAATGTTTTCTAAAAGTTTGCCCAGAACTGGGGAATGGATATTGGACAGAAGATGAATCTTTTGAGTTGGATTGCTTTGGGGAAGGTGTAATTAGAGCAGTTTTCTAAAATTATGGCGTGATGTTTTGAGTGATAAATTATGTATATTGCAGACAGAAAGATACAGGTGATCTCTGCAGTGATATATGAGCTAAGGGTTTATGTCATTGGATCCAAGAGGGGTATCAGTGGGAATATTTTCAAGCAGAATAGACATTTCTTTGCTTTGTACGTGTTTGAAGGTGGAAGAAGAGATGAATAGTGGTGAGGTGGGAAATGTCTGATCTGTGGGTAGTGTGAAGCTTATTGATGGGAGATTGCGGAATTCTTAAAGGAAATCTGGAGAAAGGTTTGCTGTGCCGTATTGAATGATGTTGTCTTCTTGTAAGAAGGTTAACTTCTTTTCAAAATTGTTTGGGGGAATCTAAGAAGGTAATTTGTTTTTTGCTTGGAGATTTTTTTGTGCCTTCTGATGGACTTACAGGCTAGGTTGGGTAAGGCTATAAAGGAGTTGCAGTTGTCAGTTGTGAGAGTTTGTTTACATTTTTCCAGGCTTCTGTTAGAGTAAGAAGATGTTTGAGTTCAGTGGCTAGCCATTCCATTTTGGCGAGTTTATAAAGCCTGTGGATAAATGGGAACAGTTCATCTTGTAGCTGGAGTAGAAAGTTGGTAAGGCTTGCGGCTTACAAAAGTAAAGAATAATAATGTACCATTGACATATGACAATGTGAAACTGTTCATTTATTTTAATATAATTTAACTGTGCTTTGTGTAGTGCACACATTACTGCAAATGTAGACAAAAATGGCATCCGTTGTTATGTGACCAGTTAAGCAAGCAAATGTTAAGGGCTATAACTTGGTCTCAGAGATTCACAAGGCACATATAAGTTTCATATCAGATGCTTCTCTTGTTTAAGAAGCCTAATTATACATTATAACATTCTGTAACTGAGCTGCAAGATGATTTATTCTTCTTTGTTGGAAACCTGACTGTAGAGATTTCATATATGAATGTAAACAGCTGTAATTTTAGACACTGCAAGGGTAGGTATTTTCCTCTTAAGTATAAACATCCACTTTATGGTGTGAAGCTGGACAGAGAGAAAGATTTACTTGAGGTGTGGATATTTAGGTATTTTCTTCTAATTTATATATAATCTATAGACAGAAGATAACTAATTACATGAACTATCTTGCATTTATAAGTTATTAGTTTTGGCCTTCTTTGTGACTTAGACCGAGTGAAACATAGACCCTTGCAGTTAAGGTCTAGAAAAAAAAAGTTTTTCTTGAATCAGTAGCTAGTAAATGCATGTAATATCAGATTAAATAAGACTGCTTTTAAGTATGAGGAAGATGGGACTGACATCCGAATCAAAGTGAGAGAGAATACTATCTCCAATAAATTTATAGTAGTGTGTGTGTGTGTGTGTGTGTGTGTGTGTGTGTGTGTGTGTGTGTGTGTGTGTGTGTGTGTGTGTGTGTGTGTGTGTGTGTGTGTGTGTGTGTGTGTGTGTGTGTGTGTGTGTGTGTGTATGGTAAATAGTTATGGTTACGAATTACAATCATGTCAAAATGTCAACCTGGTGATGTCGGTACTGACTGTACTAGTATTCTTCCTTAAAGTGTCATGTAGTCATAGCTCTCAGTGGTTGGCAAACATGAATAGAAAATGGAAGAAAGTTTTTGACATATTTTAAGCCTGGTGCCTCTACATCATTTGAGGCCACTAATGTTGATTTCTTTATCTGAAAATAATATAGTAGGGACAGATGTTTTATTTTTCTGTGGTGAGTACAGCTTTTTCCTGTAAGCGTTGTGTCCCCACAATACGTTGCTGTTTAGTCTCTTTCATCAGTAGAACTACAGTGACCAAAATGAGGGATGATGATGGGTTGTTGGAGAAGTGTAGGTGTACTATTTGGATGAGAGGTGCCCCTATCTTTCATCTTCTTTGCTTAAGAATTCTGGACAAGGCCAAAAATAATGAGAGGAGCAAAGAACTGAAGTAAGGGACAATTTTTAAATATTGGTCTAATTCAAGTAAGAAGTTAATAGAACAAGTTTTGCATCACTGTAGATTTTCTGAACAAGAACCATAAAACGCTAACATTTCACGTTATCTGTCTTTTAGCACCACTAGTTTACCAGAAGAATGAAACACTTTATGAGGGGCAAGGTAAAACTGTATAAGGGATAATTCCTACCATCTGGAAAATATCCTATGTAATCCCACTTCACAAAGGAGGCAGCTCTACTGAATTCTCCAATTATAGGCAAATAGTTATACTCTCTCCACTTGCAAAGATTATAGAAAAATGTATTCATAGACAACTCATGCACCACCTAATCCAGAATCACCTTATGGCAGACACACAGCATGGCTTCCGTCCTCATCACAGCACTACTTCAGCTCTCCTGGCTTTTACCAACACCATAAATCATAATCGCAACAATAATTATATATCCTCAGCCCTCTTCTTGGATCTTTTCAAGGCATTCAGTATGGTTGTTCACCAACTTTTAATCCACACCCTGCAAACATTCTGTCTATATACTAGAGCCCTTCAGTGGTTTCAGTCCTACCTGAATGGTCGACAGCAGGCTGTCCTCTGGCAGAACAAACTCTCTAATCTTCTACCTAACACCCTTGGAGTACCACAAGGCTCTAAACTAGGGCCCTTGCTGTTCTCCATCTTCATTAATGACCTTTATACTGTCATCCCAAAAGTCAGCTGCATCCAGTATGCTGATGACTCTACTCTCATTTGCTTGGCCACATCTCCAATAGAGTTATGGTCAGCCACCCAGACCACCTTTAATACAATAGAAAACTGGCTTTCTGAATGTCGTCTGATCCTAAATCCCAAAAAAAACTAAATTGCTGTGATTTTCACCAACATGTAGGTCTACCGCTTTCACGTTTACCATAAATTCAAATGATGTCACAATAATCTCCCCTGACCCCTCTACAAAACTATTAGGTGTCATCATAGATAATAATCTAAAATTCGACCTACAGGTTAACCAAACTATCAAAACCATCAATAAAAAACTAGGGTCACTTTACAGAATAAAAGCCTTCCTAACCCCTCCAGCTAAAATTGCCATAGCTCGCTCTCACCTTCTTTCAACCCTTCTGTATGCATCCCCTCTACTCTCAAATTTAAACAAGACTGTCCTTAACAAACTCTCAATTTGCTACAACCACATTGCCAGGTTTGCCACTGGGCTGCTTTTAGGACACATTGCCTCAGTCTAAATCATCTTGGGTGGCTTGAACTACCCAGCCTAATCCAGTATAACCAACTGATTATGGCATATAAAATCCTCTATAATCCGGACAATACTCCTGCACTTAAAAATATTATCACCCCCTATAGCAATCCTAAACCACTTCGATCCTCTAACAAACTACTAATTCAGACTAGCAAAATTAATAACACAGCCGATGACTCTCTCTTTGCAAACTCTGTAAGTAGACCATGGAACTCTCTTCCAGCTGATATTACCTTACTTTCTACCTTAGGTCAATTTAAAACTAGACTCAAACAACATTTGGCACTTAACTGGCTATATCAATGTATCAAGCATGGCTAACTCTCTCTAGAATGTGTAAAAATCTGTTAACCAGTTTACTGTGTAATTTAATTTAATCCTGATTTATGCTTGGGATTAACTCTAATCTGTGGAACTTGTTTAACTTGCTTACTTATGTAATCACTGTAAATAGTCTGTAATATGTAATGCTGGTATTATGTAATGCTGTATCTGCTTACCCTTGGAGCTTTTCTCCCTGGGCCTCCTCTGAAAATGGACATGCATGCAGTCGGACTATGCCGGTCAACAAATGTAAAATAAACAAGTAAAAAAATAGTTGAAAGGTATGCAGCCAGTGGGCCACTGAGCTGGGACATAAGCTAGAGGTTTAGTTAAATTTGGTCACCAATGCTACTGCATGCAGTGCTACAAATTATTCTTAAAACTGTTCAGTCATCTCTCCTGTCTTCTTTGGGGGTTTAACTTGACTGTCACATGTGCGAAGGAGTCAGAGGGTTATGGAAAGGTGCCAGATTTCTATGACTTGGTAATGCCATGATCCAAGAGTAAGGGATGGATTTATTCTTGGCTGGTAATCTGCAGTACAACAGCTAGATGCTCCTTAGTGTCACTGGAATTCCCTAGACGAAATTTTGTTGTTTAATGTGGATAAGCAATCAGAAAAAAAGAGTAAAGTAAATAAAGACAAGTGTGTTGAGCTGTTTGTGAAAACTTTGTACTGTTGATGACTCTACCATCATCTGCTCAGCCCAGTCCCTACCCAAACTGCAAAAAGTCACACAGGAAGCCTTTTCCTCTGTTGAAACATGGTTATCCGATGCCCAATTAATACTGAACCCAAACAAAACTAGACTACTCATCTTCCAACCCACCAAACACACTCGAAACTATTCTCACTTTAACATCACAGCAAAAGACAACATCACTGTATACCCAACAGAACACACCAAATTGCTAGGAGTGGAAATAGACAATAAACTAAAATTTGACATTCACATATCCATGACCATAAAAAAAGTCCACAAAAAACTAAGAGTGTTATACAGAAATAAGCAACTTCTCACCAAAGCAGCAAAGATTTCAGTAGCAAATTCCCACCTTATCTCCACCCTACTTTATGCCTCTCCAATATATACCAACCCAAGGCAATGCGGTCTAAACAAACTAGAGACCCGCTACAACAAAATCGCCAAATTCGC
This sequence comes from Protopterus annectens, assembly GCF_019279795.1. NCBI lineage: Eukaryota > Metazoa > Chordata > Ceratodontiformes > Protopteridae > Protopterus > Protopterus annectens. Next base: position 1,627,061,692 of record NC_056735.1, on the reverse strand, counting down.
CATAGGGGCATCCTACTGTAGTCACCACTGTCTCTCACTTGCTGAACTGGGCTGGCTTGAACTCCCTCACCTCCTTCAGTGGTATTAACTCTCACTTGCCCACAAACTAGTAAACCATCCACTAAATGTCCCTTCCCTCCAGAATCTACTCCAAACCTGTCGCACCACCAGACTACTAAGATCCAGCAACAAAAATCACTTGCAGATCACTAAAGCCAATAACTCTGTTGGTGAAGCACTCTTCTCTTGCGCCATAGCCAAATTATGGAACTCCCTCCCACCCACAATTACCTCCATACCATCATGCACCCACTTCAAAACTTTACTAAAAGCGCACCTAAAAACATGCTGGCTATGTCCTTGCAACTCCCACTCTAATATCACCCACCCCATCCAACCACTATCTTTCTTTCCACCCCACTAACTACCTGATTATAGCAAGCTCAGATGCTCATAAGCCTAGTACTTTTTATACAGCAGGAACTTCTTATTGTAACATTTGTTAATATCTGTTATGTACTTCGCAGATAAAGATTCTAGTTGTCTACTGATGTACTGATGTACTATGTTCTTCATCTGTAAATATGTTTGTAATTAATTGCTATGTTAATCAAATTGTTAATCGCTATGTAATCCAATGTAACTAGTGTCCATTTATTTTAACTGTGGAGCTTTTCTTCCCGGGCCTCCGCAGAAAATGGACCTACATTCAGTTGGACACTCCCGGTCAACAAATGTAAATAAACAAATAAGTAAATAAAATAGTGTATGAAGACACAGACTGCTGCTTTTCCCAAGCGGAATCCTGCACAATAAGTGAGCCCGTTCTGCTTACCATTATTTTTAATAACAGAAAAATGTTCTAAGTATGGCACAGGCATTATTGTTATACATACTTGTTGTGTCTTTCGGCTTATCCCGGTTAGGGGTCACCACAGCAGAACTCCGGTCCTCTAATATTTGGTAGTGGATTTTTACGTGCCGAGTTACCAGCCCTGACGCACAACCTTCAACGAAGGCACACCCATTCACGCATGCCTCCACACAGAAGATGCTCTAGCTGAGAATCGAACGAGACAATGTCTTGCTGAGAGGTGACAACGCTACCGCAGCACCACTACCGCAGATTATTGTTATAAATACTAAAAGTGAGTAATCATTACATTTTGCCATATCTCTGACCTGATGGTGCCTTACTCTGAGGTGGGTTTACAGGCTTAGAAGAGTTTCCAGTTTCTTCTCTTGTATTTGTTTCTGTTGTAACTTCACACCGTAGCAGTGACTCCAGGTGGTATTAGTCAGATGACAACAGTAACATTGATTGAGTGCCTGGTGTCTGATCTTCTTGTGATGACGCACAGCTAAAAATAAAAAATAAAAATATTTTGGGATAATTGTTTATATTGGAAAACTACATCCACAGTTCTGTTGTTAAACACGAGATATTACTGAAATTGTTTCACTTTTGTGTCCTTTTAGCTTTAAGATGTCTGTGAATGTGCAGCAAACAATATAGCAGGAACTGCTATAACTTTTTTAAGATCACAATAGAAGATGACTATTTCAACTTTTTAACAGAAGTATTCTAATGTACATTAGGAACTTGTAATTTTGCTGATAAGTTTTGTTTGCTACAAATCCCTGTTGAGTGACTGAGTGTTAAAATTCTTTACAATTAAATATTGATTGCTACTGGCAGAAATAGGCAGCAACAATGTAGTATTATGCTGTCTGCAAAAAAAGTTAAATATGTAAAAAAATATGTACTTTCTTCTTTTTGTTTTTCCTTTACTTTTATTTTCAAGCACTGAAAAAAGAGGGAAACCTGGTAAGAAAATTTCTAGAAGTACAATCTTCCCTAAATTTGTGGCTGTGCCTTCTAATAAGTCAGTAGTGGAATATGATCTGAACCCATAAACATTTAACAGTCAGGACTGATTTCACAGCTCTGACACCCACCATACTGTGATAGCTGGAAGTAGCTTTCTAAGATACCTTAACAAGATAACTTCACTTAACAATCAAGTTTGTCAGGTGGAGAATCTATTATTAATATGTCTTCGTATCTGTTTGTTGCATCCCACAGAATTTCATGCACTGGGACACCTTGCTTCTGGACAGAATGGCCATTGTCAAAATAAGGCCACCCAGCTAGAAGGAAACTTCCCTTCTTTTCCTGCTCCTTGAGTGCATATATTCATTTCAGAAATGGATGAGATAACAGATGAAATGCAGACATTTTGAATTGCAGCAGAGGACATAGATTTAAAAGGTAGCGATCAGTTAATTTTGAAATGGTTGCAGCAACTTGTATTACAGTTTGTATTTATTTAACATGACATATGAAGATGGATTTGCAAATGTATAATTTGAACAGGAAGAATAAGGTTAAATTTCTTCAGGAAGATACCAGTGATTTTGGACAGATATTTGAATTTAGAAATGAGACCTCAAAATTACAGTTTGAGAATGCTATATCCTATGGGTTGTATGCCTTCTCCTAAATATATTTCATATTAATAAAATGTATGCATTGTCCACCTTAGGGAAATTAGATCTCCAGCACTTGGTGTCCCTTTTTCCTAAACATTCTTTAAGGGGTTAAAAAAAACACCTATGTAATAGTTTTATCTCTTGATCCCAAATGTATTTCCATGTTTCTAAGGAATAACATCTGTCCCATGCCTTTCCTCTGTCTGTAATTGTTACATGAATATTTCATTTTTTATGCTTTCAAGTAATGTCTGTGTAGTGTTGATATTTTTTCACTTCAGTAAGTCAGCATAAATTGTTGTACCTCTACATTTTCTAACATTATTCCATTTCTCCCGAGTTACACTTGCTCTTTATTTCCAACTTTATACTTCCTCTTTTCCTTAAGCATCTTTCCAGTCCAAGAACCATCAGTGTTAAGTAACCCTTGTTGAGTAAATGTACTTTTATTCAGCCTAATTCCATAGAATACATTCTCAGGGTACCCTCTTTGTTTAACTTAACTCATTGAATTTGTTCTATGTATGTTCATAGTTGATTACTAGACTAGCTGCCCTTGCAGGACATTTTTATGCTTAGACAGTTTTCTCTATGAAGGCAATACTCAAACCCTGTACTTTGTGTTTATGAGGTAAACCCCTTAACCGTTATGCCAACCTCCCAACCTCTAAAACACAAGTAGAAGCCTTGAGGAAGGAAGATAAAAGCAGATGTGTATAGTGGGCAAGTGTGGCACCCTTTTCCCCATTTTAATGTAATCAACCTGCTGTAAGTTGTTCTTACTCTTGTTAAAGTTTATTCATATTTCAGAATCTTGGTCTTTATATTAAGTGCTCTATCATGAGTATGGGAATGAGTTAAATGCCTTATTAGATACAAAATAATCAAATCATAACCTTAATTATATGAAATTTCCCTGCCAGAGTATTGATTTCAAACTTTTGTCTTAACAGTAAGATTTTGCCTTCAGTTTTCTGAATATTTTTTTTCAGTTATTTCTTTAAGGATGTTTGCTATTATTAAACTTAAAATTGGTCATATATCTCTTGTTTCTCTCTACAAGTATCCGCATGTCTATCTTTGAACACATTCAAAACTGCTATCATATCTTTAACAGTCTTGGCAGGATCTTGTCTACAGTTTCTGCTATTCACATAAGATTATCAGCAAATACTCTAAACCAGAAACCTAGCTTTTCTTTCATGAAAAACCATCTCTAGTTCATTTTTGACTTTTAAAGCAAACTCTTTGATAACCAGTATAAATAATGCTGATGAGAATGGACATCCTAGGGAACTGCCCCTACTAAAGTTTATACTGTCACACACAAATGTATTTGCTGGTTCTTGTGCATCACTTGTGAACAGCTCAGGAGACTGAGGGCAAAAGTGAATTCCAAGGTGATTGTTTCAAATGTTTTTCTAATAAGTAAAATATTGCCTGCATGTGAGTATCATCGGTTTCCTTTTTTCAGTTATAAAAACAAGCTAGGTACCAACGGTTGCCTACACTCTGTTGCATACAAATTTGAATTGTCCTCTTTGAATCAGTTTAGGTTAAAGTTGTGTATATTTTATAGGCCTGTACTTTAGCAGGAAATGTGTTGTCTGTGCATGATAGCATTGACATATAGTTTGCCTGGGTCTTTTGTACTGTTTTTGTCTTGTGGGTCTTCCTACCCCTTCTTTAGCACTGGAGGAGACTGAAGAAAGGAAGGTAGGCAATTTTGGGAGTGTTGTCAAAAACTAATAAATAGATGGTGAAAACTTGAGCAATTATGAGTAATGAGCTGTGTGATCTTGATAAGATGTAAACTGACTTTATTACATTTAAGATAGTAGTAAGTAAAAAGGAGGAGCTATATTTTTTGAATGGCATGGACAGAACAGGATAGTCACCTTTAATTTTTATAATTGGCATATTTTATTAGTTGATTAAAAATACTGATCCAAGACTTCCCATGGCTGTAGACGAAGATTATTTAACGTTTCAGCTAGTACAAAAATCACTTGAGGATGTCTTTCATATGGACTAGGTTGCTTATGCAAAGCATGAGAAAGAGCAAACACACACACACACACACACACACACACACACACACACACACACACACACACACACACACATTGTTTGGCAGCTTGATATTCTTAAGTATAACTATGGGTACAAGAATAAGATAATTATCCTTATAGTAGACAGGTATTACAATTGCAAAATATTGACGGTTATGATTACTATGCTATAGATGGTTTATGTACATTTTGTAACTCTCTTAGAATATCTGTAAAATATAAAAAAGGGAAAAATGTTTTGAATCCAGGATTCTTTACTACTAATTAAGGCGCACTGATCATGGTATTTAAATAATGTGCATTGATCTTTGCTAGTTGCAAGGTCATGGATGTAATTTTATGAACTGTTACTGGACCTAACAAGTAACACTAAATGCTTTTCTTATCTTTGTGTAGCTGATGCCCTCACTAGACTTGTGTGCTCACTCGCCCCCTCCTCCCCCGGTCAGTGTTAGAAATTTTCTGTTATAAAATAAAAAAAAAAGATATGGTAATTCCAGCAGTATGTATATAGTCTGGGGTGGTGATGAGATCAGTCTTGGGATTGAATAATAGTTTGAGGTTAAGGGGCTGTAGTGAAGATCAGCAAGATGGTGGGGTATTTTCATAGGGGAATAAGTTACAGAACTGCCTACAGCAATCTCCAGTCATATGGGCTGCTGATAAGGCTATATGTGGAGCACAGTGGCCAGCTTTGCTGGTCAGTCAGACGAAAGGATTTTATGTTATTGTTGAGCCTGCAGTTCAGGCTGACCAAAATGGTAACAAAGATGAGCTTGGAAAATGCATACTGGAATATACTGGAGTATTAGATATCAGGGGGGAAGTATGGGGTAGATATGCTATACTGTCATTTGGCAGGTAGGAGGCTTATAGTTGAAGATGAATGACAGAAGAAGGGGAAGGGGTCATGTGTGATAGTTATAAGAAGAGAACATAAAACAGATCTGAGAAGATACTGTTTTACAGAGGGGGTAATGGGCCATAAATCACATTTCCTAAAAAACAAACGATTAGAATGGCTGAAGACCTTATTACTTTAATTAGGGGAAGCCAGCCTTCACCCTCTGAGAGACCTAGAACTGTTTTCCTTCTGATTCTTCTGGTCAGGAAATTTCTGTTTCTTCTGATTACCAGGATTTGCCCTTATCTACCTATGAGGATTCTGATGCAGAGGATTCCATTCCCTCTGCTTCCCCTCCAGAAGATTTTTCTTTTGGTGAAACCTTGCACACTCTTAGGAAGCATTTCCACTGGGAAAGCCAGGATTACTCTGACTCCAAAAAAGGCTTAGGGAATTCTTACTCCTCCCTCAACACAGGCCTTTAGCTATGCCTCCTGTCCTGGACATTGTAGATGATGCTTTCTTGGAATCTAGCCTGGCCCCAGACACTTTACCTCCAGCTCCCAGGAAACCTGACAGGTATTACAAAGTACCTGACTCTCACAAGTTCCTCTTCAAGAATCCTACTGCAGATCCAGACCATTTCTCAAGGACCTAAAGGCATTAAGGCTAATACTGCCAAAACCCTACCCCCTCTTATTGAGATTCCAGGGTTCTGGACAGATTGGATAAGAAGGTATACACTTCTGCTACTTTGGCCATTAGGGCCTTAAACTGCCAGTTTCATATGTTAAAGTATCAGCAGCATATTATGGGACTACTTAAAAAGAAAATTATGTTGATTCCTGACTGTGCTGAAAATAAAGAATTACAGGATTTAATGCAATCTGCTGAACAAGTTGGTAAACATACTTTGCAATGTGGTTTTGACTCTTTAGAAGCATCTTGCAGGACTGCTGTCACTGGGTCTGTTCTTAGAAGGCATGCTTGGCTTAAGGAGCAAAATTTGCCAGATCATGTTAAAGCTAAATTACTGGATGCTCCCTTAAACCAAGACCGCCTGTTTGGCAACAAAGCAGAAGTTGTTCTTAAAAAGATGGAGGAAAAAGCTAAATCTAGCCAAACTGTTAAAGATTTCTTGCAAGTACAGCCTCCCAGATTTAATAGGCATTGGCCTTCTAAGAACTGGTCCTTTCCTGTCTCTTGCAGGCCTTCTCAGTCCAAACCCAGGAACAGCAGACCACCTAGGCTACAGTCTCAAGGTTCTCAAGGTTCTCACAGGCCTAAGCAGTAGGGGGCTCTCACTTCCAAAGCTGGAAGTAATAAGACACCCCCCTATGGAAAAATGTCACAATGACTTAACCTTAAACCTTCCAAGCCCTGCTTAACTGCCTGCTCCCTTAGGAGGAAAGCTTGCCCTGCATGCAAAAAACTGGGAACTCATTACCCAGGACAAATGGCTTTTAAATATAGTTTTCCAAGGATACAGATTCCACTTCCACACCTTACCAACCCCAAACGGTTGGCCAGACCTACCCCCAAACCAGTGGGCAGAGGCCCAACAGCAGGTTCTCTCTCTTCTAAGTATCAGGGCTGTTCAACCTGTCCCAGTAAAAGAAAGGGGACAAGGTAGTTACTCAACACTTTTCCTGGTACCCAGAACAGACAGCTCCTGGCATCCTATCCTGGACCTCTCTATTCTAAACACCTTTTTGGTAATCCCAAAATTCAAAATGCTAACTCTTCAGCAGCTGCTTCCTATGCTAGGCAAAGATGCCTGGTTGGCAACCTTAGACTTAAAGGAAGCTTACCTGCACATTCCAATAAGGGAATCTTGCAGGAAATACCTACGCTTCAGAGCAGGCTCCATGCACTATCAGTTCCCTGCACTTCCCTTTGGCTTATCTGCTGCGCCCAGGGTATTCACAAAGTGTCTAGTCATTGCATTTTGCAGGTAAAAAAATATTCAGATATAGCCATACTTGGACGATTGTCTGATTCAGGCAGAAAGCCAGGACTTGCTATTACAACATCTGGCATTCGTAAAGAAACTTCTAACCTCACTGGGGTACACCATAAACAAAAAGAAATCTCATCTAGTACCCTGCCAACAAATTGTATTCTTGGTGGCAAGCTTGAACACAACTTCCCAGGTGGCTTACCTCACACCAAAGAAACAAGTTTGTTTGACAGCCTACTTCAAACTACTGGCCACAAAGACCCAGCTATCTGCAAGGAAAGTCCTGCAAGCCCTGGGGTTCATGGCCTCTTGCATTCTACTAATTTCATATGCAAGACTGCATATGAGTAAACTACAATGGTATCTAAAAAGCCTATGAATGATTCCTATCATTCCTTGTATAGTTTCATAGTTTCATAGTATAATACTAGGCTATCTGCCCTGGGGCATTTGTAAGCCTAGCCATAGTGATGTGGCTTTTGCCACCCCATGAAATGGCACAAGAATGTACAGAATAAATGTAGAATACTGTGCCTCTGTCTAGTAGTGACACAATGAAGGTCCCCTTATATAATAGAATTAGTTTACTGTGCCCCTGTCAAGCATTGACACAGATGTGACCCCTGGGGAAAACTTTCGATCTCCCATCCACTCATCAAGATTTCTCTTGAAGAGAGTCAGTGAGGGGCTCTACCTAATACGAACTGGGATCCTGTTCCAGAGCATGGGAAGCCTCTGGGTTATGAATCTATCCCTCCAGCATGTCCTATTCATACTTGTGCCGAGGTTTAAGTCTTTAGCTCTCGTGGTCCTGATGGATTTGGATTTTTTGAGGTGGAGCATGTCCATCAAATCCTGATTGGACATGGCCTTGTACGTCAGGCAGAGATCGCCCCTGAGCAGGCGGTGTGCCACTGAATAGAGCTGAAGTTTCTTTAGTCTGGCTGAATAAGACATATGTTGGAGACCCTTGATCCTTTTGGTGAGGTACTTCTGTGGTCTCTCCAGCTGTTGCAAGTACCGGGTGAGGTACATACCAAATGGGGCATTGTACTCAATCATGGGTCTGATGAGGGAGGAATATAGGGGTACAATGACATCCTTGGATCTGGATGTGAATCCCTTCATGATGAGGTGTGCAAGGTAGAATGTTTTTCTAACCTCTTTGGCAACGTGGGTGTCAAATGAGAGGTCGCCGTCTACTTGGGTCCCCAGGTCTCTGATTACTTTTTCCGTACTCAGTGGGTTGCTGTCTATGTGATAATTTGTGGGTACTTTGTTTTTTCCAAAAGGGATGACTATACTTTTTTTGGCATTTAGTTTAAGGCCGTGACTACGGCACCAGTTGTCCGTTTCACTGAGGCCTTTTTGTAGGATGTGTGTGTCTGCTGGTGTATCGACTATGGCTCCTAGTTTACAGTCATCTGCAAACTTTGTCAGCCACAGCCCTCCCATGTTTGCTTTAACATCTGAGAAATAAATGCTGAACAAGAGGGGTCCCAGGACAGATCCCTGAGGGACACCACTTGTGACTGGCTTTGAGTCTGACATTGCTCCAGCGATTTTAACTTTATGGGTTCTGTCCTTTAGCCAGTTTGCAACCCATCTAGTGACATAGGGGTTTACTTTTAAGCTGTTTAGCTTATCTATGATGCCTGAGTGAGATATTGTGTCGAAGGCTTTAGCCAAGTCCAGGTATGCTGTATGGACTGCTTTGCCCTCATCAATGGCTTTAGTGACTGTTTTGAAAAAGTCAACCAGATTTAAAAGGCAGGATCTGCCCTTCACAAAGCCGAACTGGGTGGGGTCAAGTGTCTGTAGGTCCCCTATGTCTCTGTTTATGAGTTCCATAATGATTCTTTCCATAGCTTTGCAGACCAGGCTAGTTAAGCTTATGGGGCGGTAGTTTCCAGGGTCTGTAGAGGCACCCCCTTGTGGAGTGGGACCACTGTTGCTGTACGCCAGTGTACAGGTACATATCCCAAAGTAAGGCTAAGGTTAAATAGCATTTTTATGTGTGGGTTTAGCTCCTCTTGGAGTTCACGTAACACGCACCCCGGGATACCGTCAGGTCCCATTGATGCTGTGTTTTTGCTTTGTTTAGGGCGGTTCTCACTTGGACATCTGAGATGACAGGGAGATTACATTCAGCTGGGATAAGTATTTCTTCTTTTGGGGGTGAAGGAGGCGAGAAATTTGCACTGAACCTGTCAGCCAGAATGTTAGCAATATCTGTGGGTTCAATGTATTTTTTGTTGTTGTGAACCAACTCTGAGCATATCTGAGGGTTTCCGCCCAGGTTTCTAACATAGCTGAAGAAGGCTTTGTGGTTATCTTTAGTGTCCTTAGCGATTTTTCTCTCAGTTTGCCTTGGATGTTTTTATGAGAGAACGTAGTTTTCTGCTAATGTTGATCAGAGACGTCTTCCCTTCATGGGATTTCGCTCTGACGTGCAGTAGCTTCCTTCTTTTGTTATACAATTTGTTTATGGCTGAGGTCCACCAGACAGGACGCTTACATTTGGTGGAGAGGGACTTGGATTTGTTTGGGATTGCATGATCCATGCATTCTTGGATATGTCCATAGAAAGCATTTGTGAAGGATTCGGCATTGCCGGATGTGGTATCCACTGGCACAATGGGCTTAAAGGATACCATCTCCTTCTTAAGAAGAGTGAAGTCTGCTTTTGAGAAGTTTTTCACTGTGGTCTTTTATGCTGGGGGTGGAGGTGGGATATGTATATCCAGGGTGATTAGTTTGTGGTCAGATCTCACTAGTGAGGGGTATACTTCCGGTGTGGAGCATTTTGTCCCCATGTTTGTGATGATCAGGTCTAGTATATTATCTCCCCTAGTGGGAGAGGTGACTAGTTGTTCCAGTGCATTTGAATTTATGAATTCCAGGAACCTTTGGGCTAGGGTATTAGGGCTAGAATAATGTACCCAATCTATGTTTGTGTAGTTGAATTCTCCCAGTATGATGGTATTTTGTGATACATTCATATCCTCCAATGTCTTCAGGAAGGCTGAGTGGGGTTCTTGAGGTTGGGAGGGTGGTCTGTAACATGCTACCAGTTGTATAGCAGTTTTGCCTATGGTTAGTTGCACCTGTATGGTCTCTGTTGCTTCATGTGTTGCTACTAACCTGGAGGTGTGGGTGTCCTTTATGAATATGGACACTCCCCCTCCCTTTGTGGTTCGGCCCGGGTTTTGGGGCCGAAAAGCATGATACGAGGTATAGCCTGGCAGCACTGGGGTGCTCTCAGGAGCCTTGAACCAGGTTTCAGTTACTGCACAGACGTCTATGTTCTCCATGCTGAGGAGTGTACCAAGTGCCTGCATTTTGAGATTTAGACTTCTGGCGTTGAGCAGCATTACCCTTAGTTTTTTTCCATTTTTGTTTTCTAAGGAGGTGGGTTTGTCTTTTGAGCCTTGCCTAAAAAAGAAAAAAAAAAAAAAAAACAGGTACCAACTGCAGACCAAATAAACGTTTTACAAAAAACCTTTACTTTGTATTGTAAGCGCTTTCATGCAGACAATCTCCGCACTTCTTCAGACAAAGTTACAAACATGTGGTACGCATTATATATACTCTACATGAATAATTGATTAATTAAACAATTTAGGACAATTAATTTTATAACAATCAAGATTCACTAATTTTCGTATAAAAAGTTCCTAAAACCAAGTTTAAAATAAACTATAATAGTACACAAAGAAAATATAATAATAATAATAATGATGATGGTAATAGCCTTAAATCTAACACCTTCTCCTATATGTAAATTTCAAATATTATTCTGTTTATTACCAGTTTTTAAAGGATAAAAATTTCCCCAATGTTTTTCCAAATGTTTCTAAACAGGTATCCTGACTTATAAATATCATTTAAAACAGCAAGATGAATAATTTATCTCAAAAGAGCTCTAAGTTTTAAGAGACATTTAATCGAACAAGTCTCATTGAGACCTGGAAAAACTTGTGCATTTGTCTTGAGTTGCCATAGCAACTCTTGTTCTTCTAGCAGCAAGTTCCAAGGACCACCAAGAAAGTTGAATTTAAACGTGTTGTTTAGGGGTAGTAATGTTATTCTAAACGACGAAAGGGTACCAAGTATATACAATCCACCGCTTAATAACCATCTAGCAGCATTTGAAAAGGTCTCCGAAATGCATTTGAGGGGCTTGCATAATAAATTTAAAAACACTTACAAAAGAGATATCATTGTTAAAGATATGATTAAATCAGTTAAAAGTCATCAGATAAGGGTTATGAAACCCGACAAAGGCGGGTGTGCAGTCCTGATGTACGAGGATGATTACAATAGACACATGGAATCTATGTTGTCTTCAGACAACTATGAAGTTATTTCCAGAAACGAGCTTAATCAAGCTCTGTTGAAAATTAAGAATACTCCAAATGATTTATTCATAGATGGAAGTCTTACTTCAGACTTATACCATTATTTGGATATGGTAGCTCCCCGTACTCCTGTTATGTTTGGAGTTCCTAAACTCCATAAAGGACTGAACAACCTTGCCTTTAGACCCATTATTGATGGCAGGCAATCGATTACATATGCCTGCGCAAAATGGGTGGATAACAAATTGAAAGGAATTTTGAAGACAGAGCCACAGATTTGTATCGACTCGTGGCATGTACTAAAAAATCTTAATACAATTCCCTTTCAAGATGAGTATAAGTTTATCACGGCAGATGTTACGAATCTGTACACCGTTATCCCACAGGACATTGGTCTTGAATGGGTCAGAGACTTCCTTTTGTTTAAGCACCTTGATGGCACAGATATTGATTTGATTATCATATTGTTGGAACTAGTGCTGAACAATAATTATTTTTTGTTTAAAAATAAAATTTACTTACAAAAGACCGGGGTAGCGATGGGCTCCCCATGTGGTGGCACATTCGCAAACTCAGTCATGGCGTTCTGGGAACGCACTTACCTGTTCAATAACAGTGCATTTAAACAAATAGTCGTTTGGTACGCTCGGTACCAAGACGACATTTTTATGATTGTTAATGGAAGTGACGATCAAGTAAAGAACCTAATGCAAAGTATGAATTCCTTCACTGCCTTTTTGGATTCTTCTTTTGTTTTGGAAAGTGAATCAATTAACTTTTTAGACATTTCAATTAGTAAAGATCTACTTAAGAAATGTTTTGTTACTAACATCTACAGAAAAGAATTGTACAGTAATTCACTTTTACATTTTACTAGTAACCATCCTTATTTCCAAAAAAGAGGCATTGTGAAAGGTCAACTGGTTCGTGCCTCACGTATGTGTTCAGAGGATCATTTGTTTTATGAAGAATGTGCACTTCTAAAACAAATGTTTTTAAATAGAGGGTATCCTAGTAAGCTTTTAGACAATGTGACGAAGGAAGTACAACAAAAACGTCACAATGGTTTACTAGCACCACTTTTACTACATCACAACACTGTCATGCAAGTGCACGATTTAAGTACAACATTGTCTAACGAGAGACCTGATTTGGAAGTTATTAATAATAATTTTATAAATTACAAATCCTGTTTATCTACCCAATATAACGAACACATATTAGAATTTAGAAATATTCTGAATATAAACTGGGAATTAATTTTGCAGGATTCCCAATGTAGTGAAATCTTAGGTTCAAAACCTTTAGTGGTCTTCAAAAGAACACCATCTCTCAAAACATTATTGGAATGTCCCTTGCAGCAACACAAAACCAAGAAAGGGATGTTTAAATGTGGACATTGCAATTATTGCAAGCACATTCAAACCGGTTCCACATTCTATATTAAAGGAGAAAAATACTACATTAACGATAAATATAACTGTCAAACAGAGGGTGTGGTTTATGTAGCAATCTGCCAATCATGTAATGTCTTCTATTTTGGCAAAACCGAACGCCCACTTACGCAACGCATATATGAACATTTATACGCTATTGCCAAGAACAACATCATTAACGCTTTGGCGAAACATATTTCAGGGAATAGAGACCATAAATTTTTATTTTTAGTGGTTCAGCAAATTAAAAAAGATCCAAGAGGTGGTCCTTGGAACTTGCTGCTAGAAGAACAAGAGTTGCTATGGCAACTCAAGACAAATGCACAAGTTTTTCCAGGTCTCAATGAGACTTGTTCGATTAAACGTCTCTTAAAACTTAGAGCTCTTTTGAGATAAATTATTCATCTTGTTGTTTTAAATGATATTTATAAGTCAGGAAACCTGTTTAGAAACATTTGGAAAAACATTGGGAAAATTTATCCTTTAAAAACTGGTAATAAACAGAATAATATTCGAAATTTACATATAGGAGAAGGTGTTAGATTTAAGGCTATTACCATCATCATTATTATTATTATTATATTTTCTTTGTGTATTATTATAGTTTATTTTAAACTTGGTTTTAGGAACTTTTTATAAGAAAATAAGTGAATCTTGATTGTTATAAAATTAATTGTCCTAAATTGTTTAATTAATCAATTATTCATGTAGAGTATATATAATGCGTACCACATGTTTGTAACTTTGTCTGAAGAAGTGCGGAGATTGTCTGCATGAAAGCGCTTACAATACAAAGTAAAGGTTTTTTGTAAAACGTTTATTTGGTCTGCAGTTGGTACCTGTTTTTTTTGTTTAATAAGTTTATTCTTCATTTTCGTGGTTCTTGCCTAAAAAAGGCACTATGGGGGTGGCAAGAGCCTTTGCCAATATCCGGAAGCCCAGTGGTGACAGGTGTAAGCCATCCCTTGCGAAGCAGCGTGGCTTGTCCAACATATCATCCCAGGCAGACAGACATTGGATCCCCTTAGAATGACACCAGTACTCGAGCCAATTGTTAAAGCTGATCACCTTGTCTTTGTATTGTGGTATCATTCTTGGTGAGGGCAAGATGCTGTTCAGGGTCAGGGTCATACCAGCCTGGGCTACATAATCGGAGAGCTCCTCTATGTCTCTTTTCATGTAGTCCAGGGAGGTACGTCTCAGGTCATTCACACCAGCATGGACAATGACGGAGTCATATTTGTACTTGCTTTGGAGTGACCTGAGTGCATGTGTTATGTGGCGGATCCTAGCCCCCGATAGACAGCTCACAGTCACCTTCTCCTTGTTCAGCCTGGTCAGTAGGACATCAGTGTGTCTGACTATGGAGTCACCTATTACTAGTGTATCAGGCAAGGTGTTTGGCCTTAAGGGCTGCGATTGGTCGTCACACTGATTTATTGAAGTATGTGTTGCATGTGTTTTGTTTTGAGGGGGTGGATTTTTGGATGCCTGCTTTGGGAGCCTCTGTTGTTTTGGTAAGTTTTTTATTAGAGCCTCTGAGTATGTCTTTGTGTTTTTATGTGTTTGGTTTGCAGTTGTGGTAGGTCTATGTGGGACTGGGATTGTTGTGTGTGTGGTTGCCATCTCCTCCTGTCTGGTCATGCCAGCCCTTGGTTGAGAGAGTTCAGCCTCCAGTTTGGCTATATAGTTGCATCTCTCACATGTATTTGTGTTTGTTGGGAGGAGGAGAGGGTTGTCTGTGTACATGAGACAATTGTAGCATTGTCTCAAGATGCCCAGATTGACCAGCTGAACTGGAGACGACACCAGTAATCTACCACTCGACATGCTAGAACAGTATACGGGAGTGGTATACCTTTAAGGGAAATGGGTATTCACAGGGGTGGTAAGTAGATGTAGTGCTTTACTTAGTACGAGAGTGCTTACTTAGTAGAGAAGTATTGAGAACAAGTGCTAGGCTTATAAGACAGTGAGAAGTCTGGTTATACTAAGAGTAGAGCTTCCTTAAGGGAAAATTTGAAGAGCAGACTTGGCGGAGCCAGAAAAACGTTAACCTTGTTTAACTGGCGCTTACAGAGTTCCTTTGGTGGGCAGAGGCCTGCTACCACAACAAGGGGCTCCCATTCACTGTACCCCCTGCTGCCCAAACCCTAACAACAGACACATCAGACTATGCATGGGGGGCTCACTTGGCAGGACAGTGCATTCAGGGCAAATGGAACCCGAGTCAGATGCACCTGCGTATCAATCAAAAAGAAATGTTAGCTGTACAGAATTCCCTGACAGCCTTCAAGGACCACATTCTTCCAGGACAATTATTGGTAAAGACAGACAACACCACTGTTATGTGGTACATAAACAGGCAGGGGGGAACCCATTCGTACCCTCCCTGCAGACTAGCCATGGCTCTGTGGAACACAGCCTTGAGCTACCAAGTGCACCTACAAGCTCAATTCCTGCCAGGCAAGCTAAATTCACTGGCAGTTGACCTAAGCAGAAATCTTATGGACCCACATGAGTGGAAACTGGACCCAAAGATATTCAACCTTTTGAGAAACAAATGGAGGAATCCAGAGATATACCTGTTTGCCTCCCCTCAGAACTACCAATTGGACAGATTCTGCACAAGGATGACCCACAGTCAAGCTTGGAAAGTGGATGCCCTGTCCTTCACATGGGAAAGCCTCTCAGTTTATGCCTTTCCCCCTCTGCCTCTCCTCTTGAAAGTTCTGCTAAAGATCAAACAGGACAAACCAAGGACAATACTTATTGCACCAGACTGGCCACGCCAGCACTGGTACCCCCTCTTGCGCAGTATGTCACTGCTGGAACCATGGCACCTGCCTCAGACCTTTCCCTGCTGCCCCAGCAGGAGGGCCAGATTCTGCACCCTCAGCTTCAAACTCTGAACCTTGCAGCCTGGCTAATTCCCTGAGCTCTCCAATAGCATCCCTATGTAAGCAGGTGCTAGATGTCATTCTGGAGGCAAGGAGGCCTAGTAATAGAAAATCCTATGTTGAGAAGTGGAAAAGATACTGTTCCTAGAGCCAGACTCAAGGGATGGGCACAGTGGTGTCCAGCTTACCGCATATTCTTCAGTACTTAACAGAGATGCTCCACAAGGGCCTTTCCTTCTCGTCAGTTAAAATTCATGCCTCTGCCATCTCCGCACATTATAATACTGAGCCACCCCTCTTCTCTCACCCCCTGCTAAAGCAATTCCTCAGAGGGGCCAAAAATTTAAGACCACCCAGGAGAGCCCCTACTTCAGCCTGGGACCTCAACTTTGTATTGGAAAAGCTCACTCTACCTCCTTTTGAGCCAGCTGCAACTACAGAGTTAAAATTCCTTTCTTGGAAAACAGCCTTCCTTCTAGCCATCACTTCAGCAAGAAGAGTGTCTGAATTACAGGCCCTCATGGCAGTGGAGCCCTTCATCTTCCATGCAGACAGGATGTCCCTGTAGACCAATCCTTCTTTTATGCCCAAGGTGGTGTCTAGTGTGGCCCTTAATCAGTCCATTCATTTGCCTGTTTTTTTCCCAAATCCATAAAACAAAGGGGAACGAATACTGCACTCTTTGGATGTGCACAGACAACTTAGATTTTATTTGGACAGGACTAAGCCTCTCAGAAAATCTGAACAGCTGCTAGTTGGCTTTGCTGCAGGGGCAGAGGGGAAGGCCATTTCAAAGCAAACCATTTCTAAGTGGATAGCCCATTGCAATCATTTCTGCTTTAAGCACCATGGAAAACCTACCCCACAGGGGATAAGATCACATTCCACCAGAGCTGCATCTACCTCTACAGCCTTTCTCAGAGGGGTCCCTACCAGGGACATCCTAGAAGCTGCTACCTGGAGCTCTGTACATACCTTCACCAAGCATTACCACATGCCTATTTTTTCTAAATCCAGAGCTGGTTTTGCCACTGCAGTCTTGCAGGGCGTAATAGCTGGTCCTAATGCTCTCTAACTTCCTCAGCTTTGGAAATCAACCCAAATGTAATGACTGCAACAGTGAAACATGAAGAACATAGTACAGTTGTGTGCACTTACCATAAATGTAGATGTTCGAGTGTATTCACTGTTGCAGTCCTGGTAACCCTCCCTCCAGCCCCCTGACTCTTCTCTTGGCTATACCTTTCTTCTTGTTTAGTGTATTTCTACTTTCTGGTGTATTTGCTTTTTGTTGGAGGTGTCATCTAACATAGAATTGCTTCCCATTATGGGGGCACCTGACATCTGGGGCAAGAAAAACTGATGGAATGGCGTCGGCTGCATGTGAGACAGCATCCGGCACAGGGATCCAAGACATTGATATTAAGGCTGGTTGAGGGCTACCTGCAGGCAGATAACCCAAATTTAATGACTGCAACAGTGAATACACTCGAACATCTACATTTATGGTAAGTGTACACAACTGTACTTCTGCTGACATTGCCTCAACAGAAAGAGACAAGCCAGGTGTAATTTGCAGCTATTTTGTAAACTAGCAGGCCTCCTGTGTATGGCAGTAGGTGTCTTATTGAGAAGGTGCAGAGTAACGTTCATTAAATCAAAAAACAAATAAAATCCACTGGTCACTCCATTTGGTACCTCGGCTATTTGCCTTCTCGGTGTATGACATCAAAACATTTCTTGTGTTTTTTATACAGGAAAGAATTAAGGGAATTAGAGGTGAAAATGATTTTGAATTATAGAACTTTATGTCCTAGGAGTTTGAATCAGGAAGTTAATTTATGTATTTCAGTCCAAGTTATTCTAAGTTATTGACAATTTTATATTTGGAAAACTAATTGTATTAAATAGATAATTTATTAAATATTTATTAACTATTAAATAATATTTGATTGATTAATTATGTGGTTAACTGGGTTCTTTCCTGTATAAAAGCAGTTAAAAATTTTGTGATGTCATATCCTGAAAAGGTAAATAGCCGAGATACTAGATGCTGAAATAAAAATGAAATACTAGTCGAGTGACCAGTGGATTTTTTTGTTTTACGGTTTGCTCATTTGTTAGTGTTTTGTGATGACACTCATTACACTCAGAATTTCCTTCTCTGTATGGCAGTAGATGGCTTATTGAGATGGTACAGAGACTTTCATTCTTCTGGCACACAATCTGACACCCCCATCTACGATAACAAGACTTTGAGAATAGCTGAGGAGTTCATTGCCATGAATAAGGAGATGCGGCGTTAAAGCAAACTGGCTTGCATTATTAATTGTCTGTGGACTTGGGGAGTGTTTGTAGTTGGAAGCGGAGACACAACTGAGATAAATGGTGAAAGCAGCAGTTTCAGGAACTCTTAAATGTATTGCAAAGTGTTGTAATTAAATATAGTTTGGTGTTTTTGCAAAGGATCCTCTCTCACCTTTGGTGACCGAGGATCATAGTGTTTTGGGTGAGGGATGACTGGAGGTTTGGGGGAGGGTTGCTAATCTGCAGATGGAGATCTGCATGCCTTTTCCAAGGAATGGGGGCAAAATTATATTTGTAGTGCAGCAGAACTAGGGAAAAACTGTTTTGTAATGTTTGTGGAGGTTCCACACTTGCTAAAAACAAACACTAATTTGCAGAGAGAAACCCCCCTAATTATTTTGGGGAAGGTTAAGCAACAGTACTGTGCCAAAGATATCCTGCTGCACAATTTTAACTGATTCCAAACAACCAGATAAGGAACAGTCACACCAACATTACTAGGTAGTTCCTTCGTTGGCATGTACAGTTGTTTCAGCCTGCATAATAAACTTAAGCTTAAGCCTGAGCTTATTTTTTCTTTGACTTTTTGCCCAATGCTTGCTGATTGTCAAGCCATCTCTGATCAGGCACAGCCCATTTGTTCCTGTTTAGGAGGGACAGATGTGCCCAGTACCATATAAAGGCAACAGCCAGTCAGGGGAAGCTCTCATACATGCAGCCATAAACGTTTTTTATGCCTCCACTGACATCCTGTCAACTGAGTGTATATGACCAAGTGCCTCTGATCTACGGAATAGTTACAATTATTATAGTGCTGGGAGGTAAAATTGTTTAACAAAAAAAGGGTTGTGCCTCCTTGGTTAGTTTTCTGCTTAGTTGTATTTGTTGTGAGGTGCTGAGCATGAGCGTAGGTTCTGCCGCTTCTTGTCTGTTTTGCTGTTTAGAAGGATATTGGTGTGTTATGTACTGGAATCTGTTATCTAAAGGGTACTCCTTGCACTTCACATCTTGTGTACTGAGTGACCTTTCTAACATTGTGGGGAAATCAGAACAGGTCTTCTCACTTCTTTTGCATGCAATTAGGTGACATTCAGAAGCCCCTGGTGGACTTGGGCTGGTTAGAAGTTCTGGAGGCATTATTGTAACCACAATTTTATTTGTCAGCATGGCAGACCAAGTCACTGCCCTTTTTTTTTTTTTTGCAATATGGGGTACATAAGTGTTTTTGACTGCTTAAGTGATTACCCTCTTCATCATAAAAGTTTATTTTCTTCATTTTGTCATTTCCCCACATATAATGCACAAATAAGACAGAACAGTAGGTAAAATAGCAAGTTATGGAACTGTCAGGATATCCTTCAAAAGATTCTGAGACTTAGATTTATTTAAACAGGCCTCTGTTGTTGAGAAAAGGAAACTTTAAAGATCTCTTGTGATGGTAATTCTCTGACAGATTTCAGCATTCTCTGATGTAGACTAAGGCAGCGGATTTTCAATAGCAGCAACTAATTTTCTTCTTTTAACCTGTGTGAGCTCTGTACATTCTGAATAACTAATGCTTTACTAGTGCTTGTCTGTATCCTCAGGAGCAGTTTGAAAAGATTCTGGTCCTCAGCACAGGAAATATTGTTTTGGTATTTGTAGTGATTTACTGGCAGATGGGGAGTTTGCTGTTGCTTTCCCTCCATGTTATGAATCCTGGCAGTGTTGTGAAATGTAGCGTAGTAGTGTGACCTAAGGCATGCCATTAGAGTCCATTAACAATTAGGCATGTGTTCAGAAAATTCCTTTCATGAGTATTTCTCAAAGTTATGATGTGCCAAACCCATTTAAAGACCGCAAGGAGAATGGTCTCATTACAGATAAGTTACGTAAGAAAGGGTCATGTTTGCTTTTACAATGATAAAACCAAGCCCCAAGGCAAGTTTGATGGATTGTGTATGTGTTAAGATGCTGTTTCAGTCTTTAAATATAATGTGATAATTTAAAGTCAGTCTTGTCATATTACTCTGTATATTTTGCTATCTGGTGTGACACATTTCACATAATGCGATAAAACATGTTCAAATAAACCAGCTAAATTGTGTGCATACTTACTTTTTTTTTCTTTGCTAGAAAAGATGAGTGATTGGACTGCCAAACTGTAACATGGACAAACACAGTTTTTTGTGCTGCTTTGCACTATAAACAGTGAGCATGGCCAAACCTGACATCCATATGCTTACAGAAGAATTGTGCTGAACTGGTAAGTAGTTTTGTTTTTCTCTTCACAAAGCAGTTTTCATTGTTTTTTTACCTGTATGTTTAAATCCACATTAGTACTATTATTAGAGGTTCTATGCCCTCCTGATAAGAGGCCCAGGTGGAACCGGAGTTTGATAGTTTTGAACAGTGTTCAGAGGCTTCTGAGTCTTCTGGGAAGATTTGCAGGAGTTTCCTCCTTATTCTGATTCTGATGTGGATGATTCCACTCCTACAGCTTCTCCTCCTGAGGATTTTTCATTTTCAGAGACTCTGCATTCCATGAGGGAGCACTTTAAATGGGAAGGCCAGGATTACTCTGATTCCAGGAAAAGGCTTAGGGAATTCTTGTTTTACCCCAGCATAGGCCCTTAGCTATACCTCCTGTGTTGAATGTGGTGGAAGATGTTTTGCAGAGGCTTCCCTGAACCCTGACTCTTTGCCTCCTGCTCCTGTTAAACCCGATAGGTACTATAGGGTGCCTGAAGCTCATAAGTATTTGTTTAAGAGTCCTAGGGCGGACCCAGAAACTGTTTCTCAGGGGCCTAAAGGTGTTAAGGCCTCTGTGGTTAAAAATCCTGTTCCCACTGATAAAGAGGCAAGGGCTTTGGATAGGTGGGGAAAGAAAGTGTATACTTCTTCCACTCTAGCCATGAGAGCGTTGAATTGTCAGTTTCACATGCTAAAATATCAAAATTATCTCCTTTCACAATTGAAATCTAAGGTGGATGCTTTGGCGGAAGGTATTGAGTGTAAAGAGTTGCTGGATTTGGTTCATGTGTCTGAACAAGTTGGGTAAGCATTCTTTGTAATGTGGTTTTGATGCTGTACAGGCCTCCTCGAGGGTGGCTGCCACTAGTTCTGTTCTTCGCAGGCATGCCTGGTTGAGGGATCAGAATTTAGCTGAGCATGTTAAGACAAGGATTTTGGATGCTCCTTTACAGTCTGATGTGTTGTTTGGTTCGCCTGTGGAAGCAGTTTTAAAGAAAATGGAGGACAAAGCTAAGTCTATGCAAACTGTTAAAGATTTTTGCAGGTGCAGCCACCGAAGTTTAGTAGAAATTGGCCTGCTAAGGGGTGGACATATCCTGCTTATGATTCCCAGTCTAGGGGTAGGTCTAGACGTGGTAGGGGCAGAGCTCAAGGTTCTTTTAGGCCTAGAACAGGGAGTTCACCTGCTCAGACTTCTGGTGAGGGCAGGGGTCAGTCCTTTCGTAAACAGACCCAATGACCTGCCTTTCAGCTACCAGTAGATTCTCGCCTGGTAGCTCCTTTGGGAGGAAGACTGTCTCCTTTCAAAGGAAATTGGGATTTAATTACTCAAGACAGATGGGTGTTGGATATCATTCACCACGGTTACAGGTTTTATTTCCATACAATGCCTCCTTTCAAAGGCATGCCAGACGTTCCTCCTCCACAAAGAAAAAGAGGCTCACAAGCAAATTTCTCAGTTACTCCAGATGGGGCCATTCAGCCAGTCCCTGTATCAGAAAGGGGCCTAGGATTTTATTCTCGCCTGTTCCTAGTACCAAAGAAGGGAACACGTGGAGACCAATTTGGATTTATCTCTCCTCAACACTTATCTGGACATTCCCAAGTTCAAGATGTTGACGTTACAACAGCTTTTACCTCTGCTGGGCAAAGATCACTGGATGGTAACTTTAGATCTCAAGGAAGCTTACCTTCATGTGCCTATAAGGCTAAGTTGCAGGATGTATCTGCGTTATCGAGCTGGAAATTCTCATTATCAGTTCTCTGCATTGCCCTTTGGCTTATCTACTGCGCCCAGAGTATTCACAAAGGTTCTGGCTCCAGTGATAGCTTACTTCAGGCTACAAGGAATTCAAATCTATTCTTACTTGGACGACTGCCTGATTCTGGCTCAAGAAAAGGAAGACCTTCTACAGCATCTGGAATATGTTATAGCAGTGCTAAGATGCCTAGGGTATTCTGTGAACGAAATAAAGTCCAGTCTAGTACCCTCTCAAGACATGTGCTTTCTGGGTGTGAGACTGAATACAGCAGCCCAGATGGCCATATTAACCCCGGACAAACAAAAGAGTCTATCACTTTACTTCCATCAACTATCTCATCAGTCCGTGCTGACTGCAAGGACAGTCCTTCAAGCATTAGGGTTCATGGCATCTTGTATTCTGGTGCTTCCCAATGCCAAACTGCATATGAGGAAGCTACAATGGTATCTCAAAATGTATGGACACAGCACTGCCAGGATTTGGACACTGTCATTCAAATAATACCTTGCCTTCAAAAAGAATTTTTGTGGTGGGCTCAGGAATGTCACCTAAACAAGGGACTCTCTGTGACCCGCCAGAGGCGAGTCAGATTTTAACGACAGATGCCTCGGACATTGCTTGGGGAGCTCATCTAAATGGAAAGTGGATACAAGACAAGTGGCCTGCCAGACTACAGCATCTACATATCAACATGAAGGAGATGTTAGCAGTCCAGTTTGCATTAATGGCTTTCAAGGAGTTACTTCTTCCAGGGCAGGTGTTGATTCTAACAGACAACACAACTGTCATGTGGTACATCAACAAGCAAGGGGGAACACATTCTTATCCTCTATGCAGGCAAGCAATGATTTTATGGGAGACTGCGCTAAGCTTGCAACTAACTCTTCAGGGCAAGGTTTCTGCCGGAGCACAGAACTCCTTAGCAGATGTGTTAAGCAGACAAATCATGGATCCCCACGAGTGGAAACTGGATCTTCATGTATTTCAAAAATTGACAGTGTCATGGGGAACTCCAGACATAGATCTGTTCGCTTCTCCACTAAACCACCAGCTGCCAAAGTATTGCACAAAGGGGTTTCATCACACAGCTTGGAAAGTGGATGCTCTGTCTTTCAGTTGGAAAACCTTCATGTGTATGCCTTTCCTCCTCTGCCTCTTCTTCCAAAGGTACTATTAAAGGTCAGACAAGACAGGCCAAGGATGATTTTGATAGCTCCAGATTGGCCTCGCAACACTGGTACCCACTACTACGGAGTCTGGTAAGGAAGCCTCCATGGCCTTTACCTCTGATTCCTCATCTGTTATCTCAGAAGGACGGTCATCTGCTCAATGTCAAGCTTCACTCTCTTCATCTAACAGCCTGGCATATTCTGTGTTGAAACACAGCAGGTCTCAACTTCCTCAACAAGTTTTAAATGTGATTATGGAAGCTAGAAGACCTAGTACAAGGAAAGTGTACGCAGAAAAATGGAAGAGATTTTTATTTTGGAGTACAGCAAAGAATTTGGAGATTTCTGAGCCTAATTTGAGTGTGGCTCTTCAATATCTTACTGAGTTATTGGACAAAGGTTTGTCCTTCTCTTCCATTAAGATTCATGCTGCAGCAATTTCAGCTCACTATGATTGTGACCCACCATTGTTTTCATCCTTTGTTCAAGCAGTTTCTTAGAGGGGCAAAGAATATAAGACCCCCAATAGAGCTCCTACTCCTGCTTGGGACCTCAATTTTGTGTTGGAAAAACTTACTCTACACCCTTTTGAGCCTGCGGCTACTGCTGAATTGAAATACTTGTCATGGAAGACTGCTTTTCTGTTGGCTATTACTTCTGCAAGAAGGGTGTCTGAGTTGCAGGCCCTTATGGCAGTAGAGCCCTTTTTGATTTTCCATAAGGATAGGGTATCATTACGTACTAATCCTTCCTTTATGCCTAAGGTGGTTTCTAGTGTGGCTTTAAACCAAACTATTCATTTGCCTACTTTTTATGCAGACCCCCAAAATAAAGGGGAAAAGATTTTGCACACTTTAGATGTACACAGGCAATTGCGTTATTATTTAAGCAGGACTAAGGATTTTAGGCAGTCTCAGCAGTTGTTTGTTTCTTTTGCTTTGAGTTCGCAGGGCAAGCCTGTGTCAAAACAAACTATTTCTAGGTGGATTGGCTTTTGCATTGCATTTTGTTATTCCCATCATGGCAAGGAGATTCCAGCTGGGATTAGGCCGCATTCCACTAGAGCTACTGCCACTTCAACAGCATTTCTAAGGGGGGTGGCAACTAAGGATATATTGAAGCAGCTACTTGGAGTTCAGTGCATACTTTCTCTAAGCATTATCACCTTCCTATCTACTCTAAGTCTAGGGCTGGTTTTGCCACAGCTGTTTTGCAAGGCATGTTGTCAGCTCCTGCTTCTTTATGATTTGCCAGCCTCCCTTACCTCTGCTTTGGGATTCTACCCAATAGTAAGGACTGCAGCAATGGGGAACGAAGAACATAGTACAGTTTTGTACCTACCATAAATGTAGATGTTCGAGGATCCCCATTGCTGCAGTCCAATTTACCCTCCCTCCTTCCCCTCTGTGTTTAGGGGTGGTTGTGTAGGTGAGGTTACATGCTGATATTTTGTATATATTCTTGTATATATTGTACATATTTTTGGTGCAGGTATTTTGGGCCTTGTCTTTTTAGGGTCTTCTGACATCTGGGGCAAGAAAAGACTGAGGATATGACGTCGGTCATGCGCATTAGTACCCTGACGTACTGACGTCAGTCCACGCCCTGACCGACGCCAGCCATATACTCTGGTATTCGGGCCGACTGGACAGCGGACTACCCAATAGTAAGGACTGCAGCAATGGGGATCCTCGAACATCTACATTTATGGTAGGTACAAAACTGTACTTTTTGCTGTTTAGAAGGATATTGGTGTGTTATGTACTGGAATCTGTTATCTAAAGGGTACTCCTTGCACTTCACATCTTGTGTACTGAGTGACCTTTCTAACATTGTGGGGAAATCGGAACAGGTCTTCTCACTTCTTTTGCATGCAATTAGGTGACATTCAGAAGCCCCTGGTGGACTTGGGCTGGTTAGAAGTTCTGGAGGCATTATTGTAACCACAATTTTATTTGTCAGCATGGCAGACCAAGTCACTGCCCTTTTTTTTTTTTTTGCAATATGGGGTACATAAGTGTTTTTGACTGCTTAAGTGATTACCCTCTTCATCATAAAAGTTTATTTTCTTCATTTTGTCATTTCCCCACATATAATGCACAAATAAGACAGAACAGTAGGTAAAATAGCAAGTTATGGAACTGTCAGGATATCCTTCAAAAGATTCTGAGACTTAGATTTATTTAAACAGGCCTCTGTTGTTGAGAAAAGGAAACTTTAAAGATCTCTTGTGATGGTAATTCTCTGACAGATTTCAGCATTCTCTGATGTAGACTAAGGCAGCGGATTTTCAATAGCAGCAACTAATTTTCTTCTTTTAACCTGTGTGAGCTCTGTACATTCTGAATAACTAATGCTTTACTAGTGCTTGTCTGTATCCTCAGGAGCAGTTTGAAAAGATTCTGGTCCTCAGCACAGGAAATATTGTTTTGGTATTTGTAGTGATTTACTGGCAGATGGGGAGTTTGCTGTTGCTTTCCCTCCATGTTATGAATCCTGGCAGTGTTGTGAAATGTAGCGTAGTAGTGTGACCTAAGGCATGCCATTAGAGTCCATTAACAATTAGGCATGTGTTCAGAAAATTCCTTTCATGAGTATTTCTCAAAGTTATGATGTGCCAAACCCATTTAAAGACCGCAAGGAGAATGGTCTCATTACAGATAAGTTACGTAAGAAAGGGTCATGTTTGCTTTTACAATGATAAAACCAAGCCCCAAGGCAAGTTTGATGGATTGTGTATGTGTTAAGTTGCTGTTTCAGTCTTTAAATATAATGTGATAATTTAAAGTCAGTCTTGTCATATTACTCTATATATTTTGCTATCTGGTGTGACACATTTCACATAATGCGATAAAACATGTTCAAATAAACCAGCTAAATTGTGTGCATACTTACTTTTTTTTTCTTTGCTAGAAAAGATGAGTGATTGGACTGCCAAACTGTAACATGGACAAACACAGTTTTTTGTGCTGCTTTGCACTATAAACAGTGAGCATGGCCAAACCTGACATCCATATGCTTACAGAAGAATTGTGCTGAACTGGTAAGTAGTTTTGTTTTTCTCTTCACAAAGCAGTTTTCATTGTTTTTTTACCTGTATGTTTAAATCCACATTAGTACTATTATGATTATTAGTGGCCGATGTTTGTCTGAATCCAGTTTTGTTCTTTGCCCACAACTCCATCACTCAGACAGCAGAAGTTACCATCTGTGAAAAAAATGACAACTAAGTCATAGTAGCATAGTTAGTTTTGAAGCATGCATGGTGAGTGCAAGCTCTTTTGTATAACTGGCAGGACTGCTCCCTTTTGCATACCCCCCCCATGACTAGAACTACCCACTGTATGCATTAGATAATGAGGCTTGGATGGCCACGTGTTAATGTGGCAGTCTTTGGGCAGACTCAGTGTAAATGACCATGCTGGTATGTAGCCCAATTACTTACTATGGGATTCGTATATGCCCAAACTGTACAAGTACTGGGTAAGGGCTTGGATCCAAAGATGTAATTGTCCACAGCATTCTTGTGATGTACAGCTGTGCCTTTCAGTGGTAGGAATGTGTTCAGGCTGAATCAGAACCAATTTTACCCTCATAGGTAACTGGAGTAGGTTGTGCTGTATGTGAACGAGGGTGTAAATATAAGAGTGTATGTATACATGTGTGCCTGTGTGTGAAGGAGGAGCATTTGGACTGTATGAGTGGGTCAATGAGTTTCTGTGCTTGAATGGCTATTGTATGTGCGTGTCCTTGGACTAGAGGTCAGTATCTGTGCATGTGTGCAGTTTTCTTAGTACTTATGCTACATAGTTGCATAAGTGGTAGGTGCTCCGTAGCATGCTTACTCCAGCTGCGCAGTGGGAGTGGGGAGATTCATAGTTGTACAAATTCCCATTTTGCCATGTTGGGTATTTGGATGACTGTGAATCAGCCAATACTGTTTCAGAGCAATTCAGCTCATTGATGCAGACAGAGGTGTGGCTTACCACTAAGTTGTGGAGCAGAAAAAAATGTTCTCTCTCTGGCGCTCCTTTTCTTAATTAAGGAGCAAGCCAAGCCCATTTCTTCAACATCTATGCTCATCTTACTTTGGTGGAGGAAAAAAGAAAAGAAAAAAGTCCATTGTTTTTGATCCACTTCTGACCGTCCTGATCTAATGAGAACGAAAAGTCAGTTCTTTTACAGCCGCGGCCCTCAGACTTTCGGAGCACAAAAAAAGTCTATACTTTTTAAACTATATAGTTAACCATTTGCAACAAACAGCTGCTGCATGTTGTCAGTTTGTGCATAAAAAAGTATTTCAGTTCTTACAGTGACTGCAGTATCGGCTTTTCTGAGTGCCAGTGTTGCACTTAAAACTGATCAGTATCTGTGCACTGCACCCCCTGACACTTTGCGTCTGCTTCTGGGTGAAGAGCAAGTAGCACTCTGGTGCCGTTAACTAGGAGCACTGCCCGTTGTAGCACACTTCAAA
Source organism: Protopterus annectens (assembly GCF_019279795.1). NCBI lineage: Eukaryota > Metazoa > Chordata > Ceratodontiformes > Protopteridae > Protopterus > Protopterus annectens. The sequence goes on along the minus strand of NC_056735.1, from coordinate 1,627,033,681 downwards.
CTCTGTACCTTGGTTTATATTTTTTCATGGCAAACAAATCATGCATCAGTGGAGAAATTAAAATAGTAGTAAGCTGTCATACCTATGTCACAGTTAAGTGCAATTTAACAATCCTTCATAATTTCATTTGCTTTTTTCCTTTCCTGCACTGCTCATTAAGAAGTGTGTTTACTGAAACTGCTATTCCAACTAGACTGAGAGGGAGACAAGGATTTTAAGCGGTGTAAACTATAACAGACAGTTCCTTGAAGTAACTGTAGTTTTTTTATTCCATTCCCGCTTCGTTTTTTTTTTGCCAAAGAAAACAAATTTACCTTTTTGTTGTTGAGATGCATAATACAAAACATATTCATAGATTGTTGACTAGTTAAGTGTGTTTTGTTTCATGCATGGTTCAGAGTTTTCCTCACTGTGCAGACAGACAGAGGTTGCATGCATTATTAAGACAGCATTTTAATGACTTGCTTATAGCTCATTGGCTTAATCCAGTTTAAGTTAATTATTTTGTTTTCTTAATTCTCAAATGTTCCCTACCTCCAAGATGACTACATTATGGAGTTGTATCGTACATCATTTTGTAACAAGTGTTTGATCAGGCTGTGGAGTTGTTTCTCTATGAGCATATTTTCATTCAGTATGGGCTGTTACACATCTTGACCAAGTGCTATGAGGAATAAGCCTTAACTTCCCTCCAGATGACTTGCTCCTAGTAAAGGGAGTAATGGAGGTACCACTTATGGGACAGTGGATATCAGCAGCCAAAGTTAGCTCACCCTTTCTGAGTGAGGAGGGTGGTGGCTTGCGTGTGCATTGGCAACACCTGGCAGAATGCTGATACATTTGTAGTTAGGAGCCTAGTGATCCCACACTGCAGTCAGAGTGCCACTCGAGCAGGAGACTGCATGTGCCGTAGCACAGATGCACCTCCTGGAAGCAGCCCCTTATTTATCCCACAGGTCACCAGAGGAGGGGGTTAGGACAGTCGTCAGGATCTGCAGATTGACCTGCTCCATACCATCCAAGTATTATATCTGTCAGGAGACCAATAAGCTGAAAAAGGGTCATCAGTCAGGGACTGAAGGAGCTGGACAGCTGCCATTTGCACTGGTGTAACCTGGCTGCTGCCCTTTTAGAAAAATAAATGGGCCATTTGGGTACAGGAAGAGGAACATTTTGGACCATCTTGCTTACTCAGATAGATGAGATTTATTGCTCTACATCATAATTTTCACGTGTCCTGAACTTATAATGTTTGGATTTTTGCTTTATTTAACCATTTCCATAGTTTGCAGTTTTGAGTGGTATTTTTTTTTTACAGTAATGTCTTTTTTTCTGTTTTTATGTGTTTTATTAGATTTTTTTCTTGTGTTATGTGCGGAGTGGATTATTTTTTGTAATGCATCTTGTTTTTGCACTGTAACTGCTAGAAGGTGCATTCGTTATGTCTGAATCTTGCTTCTCTGTTAGATAACGGATTCTCTTTCACATTTGTCTTTTCCTTTGGTTTGCACCTAGACATGAGCATTGGCTCAGCCTACTTTTCCACTTATACATATTATGTGACCTGTTAAATGGAAGAACACTAGACATATACAATTAGAATTAATGCAGGTGGCACATGCTTAATAAAGTCAATTATAGTTGGCTTTTTTGTAGACATTTTAGTGTGGCAGTCAAGCTAAGTTCTTACAAAGACTTAATTATTATGGACTGTGAGAAACTTTTCTATACAGGTTTCATATTCCTCCCATCATCACTTTTGATTTTCAACTGTAGTTGAAAAGTAGGGCCTTGACTGATATGGAAACTCCAGAGACAAGTTAGAGAATTGCACATATGTTGGCTTGCACATGTATTTGTCTGAATACAGCAGCTTTTCTTGTGCTTTGATCAAAATCTGGATATTTACAACGCATTGACCACACAGACTCTGCAGTGTATGAATGAAACGTGCATTCAATGACAGACCCAGTTTTTAACTCTAGAGTATATGAAGTTATAGCATTCCTTATATGTCTCTTCATAGTAAAAGTATTACTTTTTGTCATAGTTTATTTCTTTGTTAACTTGTCATTACATTTTTTCTGTATGTGTCCACCTGACATGACGTGAGTATTAAAGAGAGCCACGATTAGAATGATGTGTTTGAACGTAGCAGGTAAAGGCACATTAGGCACAAAGAAAACAAAATGCTGTAACTCCCTGAAGGATAGGGCACATTCAGTGTAGGGAAATCTTGTTTGTATTTAAAGAAAGTTTTTACATTTGCAAGTTCTTTTTTAAGATGTTGTGTTTCTTAAAAAAGTTCTTGAAACCCTGTGCCAGTTTTTTGTCAGATACTTGACATAATGCATAAGTGTGTTAATTTCTATATTACTCATCTGTTTTCCTTTTCTAGGGTATAAATGAAATGGGAAGACAAACAGGTCAGAGTGTGATTGTTGTTATGCACTTAGTGTATTTACATTCATGCAGCAATGTGCTACATGTTTATTCAAGAGTCATGGATGTGTCTGTTTTTTTTTTCTAAAAATTCTAAGTTATTGTATCAGTTCTTAAAATCACAGTACTGATAGCTATATAAAAACAACACATGAAAAATAGTTTCACGTATTAGCAGAAGATCCAAACATGGTACGCATTAATGCACACCACCGTAGGCAAAATCCAATACCACTTCCTTGCAAGCTATAGGTGGTCCTGTATGACCCAGGAAACCTTTGCCGTGTATTTAAACTTATTGGAAACACTCACCATCCAACCCAATATCATATTCATGGGTGACTGTAATTACCCCACTATTAAGTGGGAATCCTATATGACACCAAATGAACACACACAGAGATTTGTGGATTTTGTAAATGCAAATTCCCTGGACCAGATTGTCAATACACCAACCAGAGGTGCAACCACACTGGATCTGGTCTTCTCTAATATGGGAGAGTGCTGCACCCCCCCCAAGTGTAATGTCTTCTCTGGTAAAGTCAGACCACAAAATGGTCTCCTTTGAAGTAAAAATAAAACTTGGAACCCCAATTAACCCTGGAATATTCAGGAACTACTCTAAAGCTAACTTCCTGCTATTAAGTGATAAACCCTGAGAACACTGCTGCCTATGCAGAACTGTTAACAGAAACCCTGTACAAGCATGTTAATAGCTGCTTAGAGGCAGCTGTATCCACCATGAAGAAGTACAGAACTAATTAAAAAAACAAGCCCCCCTGGTAGAATTACAAACTCAGTAGGTTGTATAACAGAAGGGAAAACAATCATGGCAAAAATTAGGAGGTGTAGCACCCAGCAGGATAAAAGCACTCTCATCAAACTAAACAAACAACTCAGATGACAAATAGTCTACCAAAGCCAAACTTGAGGTAAATTTGGCGTCCCAGGCCAAGGACAGTCACAAGACATTTTTTAGCTATGTCCACAACCTCAAAGGCAATACACAGCTGTATGCATAGCCCATTGTATATGGAGCTACCTATACTGAGCCAAAAGATATAGCAAACCTACTGGTTGACAAATTTATCTCCAACTTTACTCCTCAACATTCCCTCAGAAAATACTGTCAAATATAACTCCCGCTGCTATCACTGGGGAAGAGGTCATTAATGCTCACTCTAAAGGCAAGAACACTGTATCAGTGGGCCCAGACAATATCCCAGGATACCTTCTAAATAGCATGAAACATGACCTGTCAGTCCATCTGGAATCCTTCTTTAGCTGTAGTCCCCAAACAGGCTTTGTGCCTCATGAGTGGATAACCGCAATGGTCATCCCTCTGCACAAAGGTGGACCCTCTACAGACCCTGGAAACTACAGACACATACGTCTCACTAGTCTCATATGCAAACCCATGGAAAGAATTATCATGGAATTGATCAGTAATGGCATAGTAAACCTGCAGACACTGGAACCAACCCAATTTGGTTTTGTCAAGGGCAGGTTATGCCTACTCAACTTGGTGGACTTCTTTGAGAAGGTAACCAAAGCAATGGATGAGGGCAAAATGGTTCACACTCCCTACCTTGACCTGACCAAGGAATTTGACACAATACCACAATACCCCACTTGAGCATTGTTGACAAACTTAGGTGGTTAGGTGTAAACCTTAATGTCACCCAGTGGATAGCCCACTGGCTCACAGACAGGACGCAGGAAGTTAGAATGGGGAGGACACCTCTACAAAGAGGCCAGTCGCAAGTGAAGTTCCTCAGGGATTGGTCATGGGACCACGGCTTTTTGGCATTTACTTCTCTGACATTAAGAGAAATGCCTCTGGCTGACTAAATTTGGAGATGATTGCAAATTAGGCACCATCATTGAATCCAGCACTAGCACAAATGTTCTCCATGAAGGGCTGACAGAGTCAAACAACTGGTGTCAGAGCCATGGACTAAAACTAAATGCCAAGAAATGCATAACAGTATCCTTCAGGAAGTCATCCACCCCTGGTAATTGTCATATTGACAACACACCCCTAAGTGTTGACCCAGTAGTCAGAGACTTAGGGACATGGACAGTAATCTAGACTTTGACCATCACTTGTGTACATCATTCTATGTTACGCAACTTATAAACAAATGTATGACATCTAGGTCCAAGGAAGTCGTCCTTCCACTGTATTCGGCATTCATCAGACCTGTCATTGAGTACAGTGCCACCTTTGGTATGTACCTAACCAGGCAGGTCCAGCAATTGGAACATCCACAGTGGTTCTTCAGTAAAAGAATACAGGGCATAAATAACCTGTCCTATGCAGACCGCCTCAAGGCCCCATCCCTGTATTCTGTCTCCTAAAGTCTGTTGAGAGATCTATGCCTGGAATACAAAGCATTGCCAGACCCCACTCTGCATATACGTAAAACAAACAGCACCAAAATTACCCATTCTAAAGACTTAAACGTCACCTGTGATATCAGTAGGACCTGCTGGAGAGCCAGGTGTGTATCCCAGAGACTAACACCGTCTCAGGAGCAGGCTACCCCCTCTATGTGAAGCAGAGTTCCTCCCTAACCCAATTCAAGTGTAATTTGGACAATTGCATGGGGAACAGGAAATTCATCCCTGGTTTGGCACCTATATGACCAATGGACACAGCAGCCTTTAAATGGTTAATATCCCATGCCCCTGCTTGTAAATGTTTCATCTCCGAAGCCCCTGCTTACACTTATCACAGATACCAGAACTTAGAGATTTGGGATGCATGGCTAGGCTTAAAAAGGCCCTTGTAGTCGTTAGCTTAATAAACACCTATGAATGGTTCAGAAGTCAGTACCATTAGTCATATCTGAAGTAGTTGCAAGCAGAGAGCTGGATACTAACTGTACAACTTTTAATGATGGAGTTAGTATCTGAGTAGTAATATGAAGCTGTTGAGCCATTCCATTGTCTCATACAACAAAAATGCAGCATGAAATATTTATCATATGGATATAATTACAAGGTGGCTATAGGAGTCATAAATATGGCTGCAGATTACAAATGATAGGTTTTTGTAGAAAGAATGCTCATAACATACAGTTCTTTGTTACTCTAAGAGATACAGGAGGAAATCTGTGCTGGTCTGTGCTAAGAGCTGAACCACTCATGGACAGTAGTAGCAGAGGCTAAGAACCAGTAACGCTGAGTTACAGCTGTCAGCTTGGATTGCATTTAACACCAAGACAGAGGTGTCGGAGGTCTCTAAAATAAGCAAGGATTTGGACAGAGTAACTGTTAGAGTTGGTGTCCTTACCATGCAGACAATTTTGAATATCCTCAGGAAATCATTACTAAGATGCTTTGTGACTGCATTAGAAAAACATGGCTTAAAAAGATGTGACCTGGAGAGTAGCAGGCCTTTGATAGGTTCATGAAAGCAGTTTCTTCCCTCACTGCTTGTCATAGACTCCTGCTGTTCTGATAATGCACTATCTGTAGGTGTGCTTCAGAATATGGAACCCCCATTGCCTGAAGGAAACAAGCCACTATTGCAGCCTTTCCTCACTTAGCTGAATCTATGAGACACTTGTACTTTCCTGTAGTCTGGACATTGGCACAAATGAAGATTAAACTACTCCATCTCAGTGGAACAGCTAAAATCATAGATTTAAATCCACTGATTCAATATACATTCCTAACAAATTATTCAAAAACTGCAGTGCACTTTCTTTGTACTCTCTTGTACTTGGTATTACAAGGAAAGACCTGCTACTTGATTTATCAGAACTGCTGTTTTAAGATGCAGTTTTACTGCACAGCATTGTCACCGCTGTGATTTTCTAGAGCTGTTCACCTCCAAGTTCTTTAGTTTAAAGACAGTAAAATTCCATACAAGTCTGTTATGGTCACAGTAATTGAGCATATGTGAAGTCTTGTGTGTGTTCTATTAGGAGAAAATAGTATCTTCATTTGGTGGTCATGGTTGGGTACAGTATGGTGGTGATTGGATGACGTATAGTGATGGCTGGCTGGGTGCGGTATGATGATGGTTGGGTAGGGTATTGGAAAACCCAAGAACATTACATTAATGGAATAGGAAATTTACAAAAGAATTTTTTTTTGAGCTAATTAAGCATGTACTTAAACCTGGCTTCTTGCTACATAAGGAGGAGTCTTGAATATGACCTGAGCAACTGAAGTTCAAATAATGACCCTGGCATTAAAGAAGTCAAGCAGGGAGTGGAAAGAATGAAGGGGCATGGACTGCCCGCCTCTCCTGGGAGGATACAGATATTCAGGGATTCATTATGTTATTTATGTGGTATAGAACAGAAAAATCACCTCTTGTGCTTCAGGAAAAGACGCGAAGCTCCCCAAAAGGAAACATCCATTATGGAAGTGAGGAAAACATCCTTTATGCAACCTGTTGGAAATTCCTTCCTTGATTCTTCACTGTGTGCATGTGGTGCATAGGGAAGACAAAAACATCAAACCAAAAGATTGCAGTCTAAATGATGGCCTCTCCCAGTGACCTTTTCTCCCATGATGTGCAATGAATGGGCTGATTAGTCGGAAGAAAGTTGATCATCAAGAGACAGCAAGGGGCAAAGAAAAAATAAAAAAGCTAATTAAACACGTTATGTTCTGTTTGCATTTTATATTACAAAGCCTATCCTTTTTGTTTTCTCCCATGAAGTGATCACAGAGAAAAATCATTAAAAGGATCAGATGCGCTTTGGTCCCCAGAAGTTGAGTTTGTGGTCTGAAGTGGCTGGAAACCTGCAGTAAACTGGCCTTTGCACTCCCATATCAGGTTATTCATGCCTCAGATCATAAGTTGGATAGCATCCAGTTGCTCACTGAAGATATTGCTGGACTCAGTAAGCAAGTGTCTGTTTTCCTAAAAACTGACTTTTCTGCTCTGAAATCCTCATCAGTGTTGTACCCTAAGTTTTTAGTCACAAAATCCCTCAGAAGTGGAAGTGCCTCAGATTTTCAGACGATGTTTTGAAGCTAGCAAGTGACAGCTTGCTTGCGGTCTCAGTAAACATGGAGGAAGACTATTCTGTTTACTGCCCAGAAGCATGTTCTTCATATTTGCTTGCTTATTGCTTGTAATAGATGTCCCTAATTTTAAAGGTTTTCAGGGTGGGGGTATATATCACATAGTCGAGTGTCAAAACTTCGACTATGTAAATATCGAACCCGTAAGTTTGAAAACTGAATACTCCGAACACTCAGAACAGCGATTTTTTTTCCCAAGGAAAAAAATCTCTGTTCCGGTACAAAATGCGGAAGCACACGAACACTACATACTGTTTCTAATATGGGGGGCTTCATCCCCCACACCCCCCCCCACTTAAATATACCAACTCCAAGATCGCACCACAGTGGAGGAAATAGCAAAGCCATGGAACCGGCCCACCAAATTCTTTCCCTGGGAAAGAATTTGCTGTTCAGCGGCTTCGTTATTTTAAGACTTCGAACTTCCCAGTTCGGAGTGACGTCATTCGGACTTCTGGTATACACCCTTTCAGGATATCCTTAAAGAACCAAGTCAGTAAAGAAGACGGCTTATATTGTCCGCGCTGAGGGGTACAGGCTAAAATGTTGTGGGTGCTTGTTTTATTTGTAAAGAGAAGCATTTTGCTGTTAGTGTCCCACAGTTTGGGCAAACAGTAATCTTTCTATACTGTTACCAAATGATATAAGCATGTCTTGTTGACAAACATCCTGCTGCAGTTGTACATTGGCCTTTCTATGGTTTGTCCAGCACTGTTATTTGTAATGGTGAGGCTTGCTTTTCCTCAGAGCTGTCAGCTGTTTTGCATGAATTTGCAAGGGACCAGCTGCTTTAAGTAATAACTCATTGCCCATAAAATGTAAAAATGAACAACTCAAGCCTTTGCCCAGAAATCATATTCTTAAAATTAATGAATAGACATAATTCAGTCTCACATTTGTAGAGTCTGCTTTGTATGGAGTGTAGAGTTCTGAAGTTAACAGTTGCCATTGCTCTGTCAGTTTACAAAAATCTGTGACTATGAAAAGAATTTGCTGATTTATTATTTGAACAATGCCTCTGTTCAGAGGGTATGTAGGCATTTGTGATGGCCCAAGTGATTTTCAGAATGGTTACAAAGTTAAGATGCTCATATATAATTGCCTCTTTTCCAGCATCTCCCTCTTATGGATATTTAGTATTTACTACTTATGACTTTTTAATTTTCTTTTATCCTATTTAAAGATCATAAGGGATTTTGCTGGATGCTGAACTGGTCTGTTTCTCTGTAAATGGTTAGTGGTTAAGAGTAAGTGTTCTTTCCCCATCTAAACAAGACTTAAAAAGAATGTTTGAAAAATTTGATATCTCATTTAGTCATTTTTGCCCCTGTTCCTATTGCATATTATGAATCAAAGGGATAAACTACTGTGACTAAAATATGCAGTTTTAGCTTATGTTTTTGCCGAGAGGTGACAGGTGACCTGTAACTGGCATACAAGGAATCCGCTGACCCATTACTGATGGATTTACTGTACATCAGCAAGTCAAGTGGCATTAGAAGTACTCTGGTTAGGGATATAAACATCTTTTGCAGCATCAACAGAATAGTTTGGTGGGACAAGTGTATCTCACAGAGGATACTGCTGCTCTGGAACAGACTCTCCATCCACATGAAGAGATGGGGAGGTGGGGTGCCAGAACTGGGATTATCCCTAGGCACCAAAAAAGCCAGTTAAGCCTCTGGCAGGAATATCTGAATTTCTCTAACACAACACATTTTAACTAAGTTTATTTGCAGTAATTGATTTATTTTGGAAATTGCAAGAGGGTTTGGAGTGGCAGCTGTTGTTCATAGGCTGCCAGAAAGAAGCACATACATTGTTTGAGGTCCCTCAGTATTTAGTGTAAGCACTGATGATCATGGGAAATAATATACTTTTGTACCTCATTTACTGTTACAGATTTCTACCTTTCAGTTCCACAACTGTATTTACAATGTGTGTGTGTACTCTCATGTGCAAATACAAACATCATCCATTTGCCAGAAATTGATTTACTTTTGTATCTGGTAATGCATTCCTTCTCTGCAGTTGATTAGCACAGTACCAGTACTAAGAAAAGAGTATGGTTATATAATTAAGGGGGCATCAACAGCCCACACACACACTGCACTTACCCACACTCTTTCAGAAAGTGCAGCAACAAACTGACTTTATTACACAGGAAGATATGTAGCTCAGAAGTAGGAGAATGCAAAAGAGCCTTTGAAGACATCAGTCTAGATGTGTTTTATGCTTCATTCCAGACCATAGACTGGATACCTGACACAATGAACAGAAACTTGACCCCATGTTCTAGATTTAGTTCCAGACATGGTTTAATCCCAAGTTTTGGAATCGTGACTGTAGGAGAAAAATCAGATCTCGGACTGCCAACATGCTAGGACATTACTGTATTTAATGCCTTTTAATTTAATTAAAAAACAAACTTTTCTAACATTTTGTATATTTCTGGACTATGCTTTCATGGTGCTAAAATAATCTTTAGAAAGATTTACCATTAAAGCAAACTGTTTTTCATTTGCTCTCAGTACTTTTGTTTTTTAATGGGACTTTACTTGCATGATATTCTGGTTTATGTCACATGTAGTGAACAAAGGCAGTTCAGATATTTCCAGTTATGCTATAATTATGATCTTTCTTTGGTTTCTCACTTATGCGCTTTTATATTTAAGTTCTCACTAATCTTGTTTTTATGGCTACAGTCTGCTTTGAATCTGAATATATATTTCCTTCGTAATGGTTAAAACAAGAGGGTCTGATGAAGCCCTCACACTGTAAACAAACACATTGCCTCAAGAATATAGCTCAAAAGTTGCTTTATATATTTTGGTAGTTTGAAAAGATATTTGTCTCTGTTGGCCAAAAGGGGATTAGATTTCCAGAGTCACAGTGCTTTTAAACACTGTGGCTACCACCCAAAAGTATCTGACTTCACAAGCTGTATAAAATCAGGTGATTTAGAGTCACTTACTATTATTTTTAATTAACAGACCCCTATTTATGCAGGCCATTAGCACTAAAATGTTCCTGTTTTAGTAACTAGGATTCTGGGGAAGAGTTAAGCGAATTGGACCCAAAACTGAAGGAACCCACAAAAAAGATATGTCACCGTCTCACATGAATTCAACCCTCATGGTTTGTAGCAAGCACTCTGCTACAGTTTAAATATATATTATATGCTGCTAGAGTTTTTTATTCTACTTATCATTTACCGGCTTAAAATTGCAAATTGGGTGCCTTTTTCTTCCCGTTATTTGTCTGCCCCACCCAACAATGAGAAATTAAGTTAAAGTTTCTGAAATTGTACCCTACCTGGGGTCGTTTATCTGTAGCTCAGAGTCATAGGACTAGAACTCCAATATTGGCTTTATTTGATTGGCTCTCTCTCTAGCAAGCTTGCTATATCTAGCATAAAGCTATGCCCACCCAGGATCTGTTATGCAAGACCGTGAGAAGTGTAGAAAGACCTGAACTGTGAAAAATATGCTTTTCTTCAAAAAGGAAGGAAACATACATTTCAATTCTGTTTAAATATTTTAGGTTGCACTTTTACTGATCTGTGTGGTGGTGCTTTTTTCCCATATTTTAGCTAAAAAGTTGTCGGTTTGCATTTTCAGCTGTTCTGGGACCTTAGTCTTATTGCTTCATATGCAGTTGTGGTAAGATTGTGTGTTTATACATCATACTGCACTTCTGTCTCTATAAGTAGAATTACATAAAAGCTCGCTGTTTGTGTTTTAAAGCTTTGTAGTTTCATTTGCAGGTGTGGCAGAACTGTCAAGTCCTGCCAGAATTTGAGCCTCATTTAATCATTTGTTACAGCATTTTTCCATTAACAGTGTTACTGCTAAAGTTCTACATAGTCTGCTACCTTGGACAGTGGTAGAATTTCATTAGTGAGTGTATTGTATATTTTGCATCAGTACTGGTGCTTCAGTGCTTTCAGAGTTGTTTATATTTCAGTTTTGTCGCTAGAGTCTTATGTAATGCATATCATTTATCTGCTTAAAGTTGCATTCCTGTACCTTTATGTCCCCATACTTTTGTGTCTATCCCACCTCCTACTGAGAAATTAAGCCAAAATTTAGCAAATTCCAACCTACCTGGAGTTATTGACCTGTAGCTCAGTCATTGGGCTAGAGCTGCAATATTAGCTTTATTTGATTAGCTTCCTGCAGCATGACTTTTTTTCAACTCTCCCACCATTATCCTGTTGTGGTTTTAAAAGGCTGTGTCTCTGGATTCTGCTCCTTATGGTAATCTGATTTTTGAAGTCCCCCTCTTTCATTGCTGTTGTCTGTTGTATAAGTTATTTAAGTACTCTTCCCACCCATTGTTTTCCATAGATCCATAATGCTGAGTGCCCACCCAGCAAACCAGTACTGCTCTTGAGTAAACATCTACTTATTGTCTCCTGCTCATTTTCCCCAGAGTTCTCATTTGCTTTGTGACCTTACCATACTCTGTGTGTGTTGTGAATTAATCCCTCTTCATTCCTCGTAGACGAGAGATTTATGCTAATTTGTACTTTGATTAACTGTTTTAAAGTGTTAGTGCTTTTTTTTTTGCTTTATTTGTTGAATTTGCACTTTAAATCATTTTAAAGGTCTCGTAATAGTGGAAATTGCCTTGTCCAGGTAGTTTTAGTTGTTTTGTGGTAGCACTGTACTTTCAAGCAATTTTTTGTGCATTTTTGATGGCATTCTGGGGGGGAGTTACAATATTTGTCAGTGTGGGAGAACATAGTTAACAAACCATGTTACTTTGCAAATAACTTTTTTATTATTTATCTAAAGAAGAAAGACAGGCTCTCCATGAACTACAGCATAATTTGAACATACAGATACGCCATGCTGATAAGGGGGGCACAATAGTAGTTATGGGTAGTACATATTATAACTTTAAGATGAAAGATATGTTGAATAAAGATGCTACATATAAATCCATTGCTATGGTGGACTTGGAGAAACTTAATACATTGAGAAGATTTAAAATATATGTTTATCATGAATAAAGTAGCAGTACAGCAGTATGAGTATTTTAAAGTTGAGCATCCAACAGTCCCCACCATCAAAGGACTACCTAAAATTCATAAGCATCCCCAGGACCCTCCATTTCGCCTAATAGTAGTGGGAGGTGGATGGGTCATGGAGCCTTTAAGTTTTATTGAAATGAAACTTATACCAGTGACAGCCAATACACTTACTGTTTTACGAGATACGCAACAGTTTCTCGAGAACTTGCCTTTGTCAGTGACAGAAATTTGTGATTTAACAACTATTCAGATGGTAATGGATGAACAGAATCTGTTTACAGTTATACCCAGTACATATGGATTAGATTCTGTGAAATCACATCTGTGATTAAACGGTCATTATGAAATAAGTACCATAAATGTCATATGCTCTGTATTGAACATGGTGTTGAATAACAATGTGGCTATCTATGACAATAGCTTTTATCTACAACACTAAGATGTAGCTGTGGGCACCTCGTGTGCCAATAGCTACATCAATATTGTAATAGCAAGCTGGGAGATGTATATAGGCAACACATACGTTTTTATAGATGCTTTGTTAATGATATTTTTATTTTATGGGAAGGCACGTTCGAGTTGCTAGATCAGTTTGTCAACTATTTGTATACTACCACTGATTTCTTAAAATTTACTTGAACATGTTCAGCAGAACAAATAGAATTTTTGCATGTTTGTCTTAAAATCAATAAACAAGACAAAACAGAAACAGAATTATTTAAGAAGGCTTGTTGGAAAAACAATTTACTACATCGAGAAAATCACCATGTAACATACACATTCAACAATATCATAACAGGGCAGTTGCTGAGGACATCGAGACTATATACAGAAGAATGTAGTAAGAAATATGTATGATAGAGGTTATTCTGTGAAAGCAGTCCAAGAAAAGGTAGAGTATAAAAAGCTTTAGAGCAAAGGGAAACTGTATTTTACTAGGGATCCGAATGAAGAAGAAGAATAAGCTACTAATGAAAACCAGAATAAAAGAGACAGAGAAGTTAAATTAACTCAAACGTATAGCAGCAATATTGGAGTAGTATGTGATATTATAAACCATAACTGGAACATTTTAACGAGTGCAGGACTAAGGAAATAGTGGGCAACAAACCATGTTTTGCTTTTAAGAATGCTAAGTCATTAAAACAGACTCTGCTATGGTCAAAGAGATGGCTACACAGAACTATATCCTGTATTATTAAGTAAAGAAGGCACCTGTCCTATAATAGTTGCAATGTATGTAAATTTATAGATACTGGCAACAAATATCAACATCCAATAACATAGAGAATATATACATTGAGAAGATGTGCTAGTTGCTGCACAAAAAATTTGTTCATTTAGCCTCTTGCCAAAAATGCAAAGGATTTTTATGTGGGAAAAAGCATTAGAACTTTGAAAGGGCGCATAATACAAAATCTCAGTGATGTAAGATGTGGTAAACAGACTAATGGGCTGGTTAAACATTTGATATCCAACCCAGGGCACACTCAGAAAGAAAATGTAGAAGAGTAAATATTGAACATCACTCTTTTCCTTTAAACTTTTTTGGTACTTTTCCATTATCAGGGCAACACTATAAATGGGGTAAGTAGCGCTTGTAATTTTAGCACAGCCGTTATCTTCCATATGTCTATTAGTATGGGGGGGGGTTGACAGGAGCTGCATCAGTTTTTCTGTCTCTTTTTTTTTTTTTTTTTTTAATTACATCGCAGTTATGAAGACTGGTTGGCCAACAGGCTACCTGACGAGCTGTGCTAACAGCGAGGCTTCCGAGCGCCAGCTAGCACATGGATGGTGTTGCCCGATGAAGCTGCATCACTTTTCTGTTTCTTTATTTTTTTTTTAATAGGAACTAGTACTCCCTCATCCCAATGCAGTTTAAAATAGCTATGGGAAGCTTTAGTAGTGGTCGCTGCTTTGGGAAAATCTTCCACATATGTTAACCCTGAAGCATTTTATTTGAAGTGGCAGCTACTGCATTGATACTGTTAGCTTGACAGCAGTAACAACCATTCTTCAGTCACTGAATAGTATAGACTTTTGTTTTGTATGTAAACTATTTTTTTAACAGATGGGAGTCGTGGTTTGCTGATAACACTTGACTACAGAGGGTTTGAGAGCAGCTACATCACTTTTCTGTGGGCAATCTATCTCATGTAAAATAAAGGAGTCAGGAATGATAACCATTTTAGACCAAAAAAATCATTGACAAAACTATCGCAAGTATGAAGTGATTGGCTAACAGACATATGGAAGCTAACAAGGTTGGCAACAAACATGCAGAAGCTAACGGCGAGGATTCCAAGCAGCAGCTACTACATTTATAGTGTTGCCCTGATAATGGAAAAGTGCCCCTTTTTTAAAGTGGCTGAGCCCTCTGCAATCCCAGATGTGTGGGGGAAGACCCCCCCAACTTACATATACCAACTCCCAGATCAGCATACCTTGAAAAAACGGGAACATTCCAAGAGATGGCCATCTTGGTCTGTGTAAATGCAAGTCGTTTTTTTCAGCCATCCAGTCTTGTATTTCTCATTAAGTTAGTCACCATAATGTTTGTTCAGAACCTTCCATTAGAGTGGTCATTTTTTATTCATTATGGTGAGCAGCTCAGTGTAATGTAAAGTACAGTGTGCATAAACTTAGCGCCAGTGAAATCATGCATCCCATGCAAGTGTGCAGGGTATAACGGCAGTGCTGCAGCCTCTGAAAGTATTCCTACCCCCACCCTTGTTACAGCCTCTGAAAGTATTCCTACCCCAGCTTCATGTCTAGCCTCTGCTTGCACCAAGGTGCTATGTGAGTAGGAGTACCTTTTGTCACATTGAACTTCCTAGTTTTTACCCGTGAACTATGCCTTGCTAGTCATGAAATGACAAGTAGGATATCTGTTGTCATGGAGTCTTCCACATGAGAAGGATCCACAGTTAGTTCTGTTAAGCACTATCAAAGACTCTTAATATCCCAACTGTTCTGTAGTTTATTTTCTGTAGAGTCTGCCTTCTTTTTTGCTAATGTGGTCTTTGTCCAGGAAAAATGCCAAATATGCCTTTCCATAAACAAAAAGAAGAAAGTGAAGGCATGTCATGTTTAGTTGCCTTTCTTGTTTAAAAAGATATAGCAGTACAGCATAATTAATGTTATTGCAGTAAACTCTATATAAATTATAGCACTAGATGTGTACGTGGATTGCTGTACAATCCTTACCATCACAAAAAGGGGCATCATAAAAGAGTTATAATCTGATGATCATAATTGTAAGTATTTTATGTTATAGTTTTTCAGCATAGTACTTCCATTGCCAGAACTCTGAGACTGCTAATTAAATGAACAGGTTATTTTAAATGTTAAATGTACACCCACTGATTGTTTATACAGTAGGCACATCACAGCGTTCTGTTCAGCCTTTTTGCCAAGAGTACTCTAACCACTTTGTTAAACCACAGTGCAGTTTTACAGAAACGCAGCAGTTATTTTTAGCATTTTCCCAAGATACCATCTCTTAAGTTAACCTGAAGCAAAATAACAATGATTGTAATAATTAAAAGACTGGAGTAACCCATAAGATTACGTGGCCAGCTTCCCAACCTTTTATCTTTTCCCCTTGTTCCTTCTCTGACAGAGCTGCCTACTCTGGTCTGTCACATTTGTAATTCCAGCCTGCCTTTTATCTTATTCTCCTTTCGCTTCTGCAGTTTCATTGCCTTGCTGTCCTCCTAGCAAGTTTGTGGTTCTAGGCTTCTTTCTTTATTCCTTCAGTCCTGCCTCACCGCGTAATATTCTCTCTCACCCTGTTACTGTCATTTTAACTTATACATTTCCTTCACTACCTGAACAACTTATTTCTTTTCTTTTATTTTTGTTTTTGGGTTGCATCTCTTATGTAAATATTGTTCAGAGTTTCCATTCATCGTACCCATGAAGGAACATATATGAACTTAAAAACACTACATTTATTTCATCTTTATGTTAAACACTTTTTATCCATTAAAGAATTAGCCTTTCTGCAGAATTACCCGTTTTCTAATGACTGTTGTATCTCACATGAATATTCTCAGATGCTGAAAGCAGTTATCCCTTGTCCTAGAAACCTACTGCTAAACCTGCAGACATTGAAAATAGGAACAAAGATCCTTGTGATATCTAGTTAGCTTAAAGTTTGAATACCAAATAGCACGCATCTCTTCCAGCTTCCAGATAGAATGTGGGATACTACTCAAACGCATTTAAAAACAGAGAGCGACAAAAACAATGGAAAACAAGCATATTATTAAAGATATGTGAAATCCGAAGGCTGTAATGAACTTTATTGGAAAAGTCTACCACACTGGGACATTTATTTTAGCCTCAGAAAAAGGGAGATGCAAGATGGGTGTCCTGTTTCTTTAAATTATCATTGTCACTAGTATATTAGTCATGTAGTGTGGTCTTCTGAGTACTAGATAGCTTAAAAAATCACATGATAAAGGGGATTCAGAAAATTGTGTGAAGATCTCACATTGTTTCAGAAAATAATTTTTCAGCCTTCGTGATATGCTAGCCATGCTTCTTTTTGTTTTTTTTGTTTTTTTTTTTGTTTTTGTTTTTTGCTGTAGTCCCCACCTGCAGTTACAGATCTTGCATTTCTATCTTGGATAGATCAGTAAGTGCAATAAAGTACTTACTAGCAATTAAAGTGAGAGTCATTTCCAAATAAGTAGTTGTCAGAAATGTCTTGATGTGAGGAATAAGGATGTACTTCAGCATTACTAAACAGACCGGTAACTGCTTTCATTTGTGCCAGTGAAGTGCTGCTTTTTCCATGTAATTGTATTAAACTTGGGTAGTACCATCAGTATCAATATTCATAAATCTGTATTGGAGATGTCAGCTGGAGTTGGACACTGGTGTTTGGCAAGATTTTCAGGAGTTGTATGTCCCCTATAGTACACAATAATATTTTTCAGCTGTAACCATTAGAAGGCAGCAGCTTGTGTGCTTACTTGTCTGTTGCTTTCTGAAGTAAATAACTGATTGTTAGCCTTACAGTGTGATTTTGCTTAGGTCTTGTTTTTATATAAATATTTGGGTGTCAATACTTCTGTTGTCAGTGTGTTTGGTTAACATCTGTTTAGTCATCTGCTTTTGGTCAGCTAGACAGATGTTTTTCAGGTGTGGGAAGTAAGACAATTCTCATGGTGGAGAATATTCTCTTTCCCCAATTTTGTGTAGTCTTTAAGTTAGTATTTATAATTAGGACAGGATTGGGGCATAGCCCCCCACATTGGGATGCAGGGAGGCTTGCCCATCCACAAAAATGTTCTTTTTATGTTTTATTTTGTTTTAGGTTTTGCATGTGTAATATTGCACTGACATTCATATTTTCAGCATATTGTGTTTGATATCTCCCCAGCTCTGATGTTCTTCATCCCACATTGCTGCAGTCCTAACACTTGGGTAGTCCGCTGTCCCAGTCGGCCCGAATACCAAAGTATAAGGCTGACGTCGGTCAAGGCGCATTTGTCTGACATCAGGACGTCAGGGTACAAATGCGCATGACCGACGTCATATCCCCAGTCTTTTTTGCCGCATGGTCCGATGCAGAAGCAGTATTGCGAGTGCAGGTTGGCGTTCTGAAATTTTCTGAAGTCGGAGTTTCAGACCGAATCAAAGTTGGCTAAGTACCCCGTTGGGGAATGTTTTGGTTTTTTCTTGCCTCAGTATTTAACCGGATGTCAGAAAAAGTGAATAACTGTATTTCTTGTGGGAAACAGATACCTCATAGGGATTACCATACCTTGTGTATACCTTGCTTAGGGCCTGAGCACGACGTTATTGGCTGTCGCTCTTGTGCTAGATTTAACAAACGCACTATTAAGAGAAGATTAGATTGTGCCAGGTTAGTTTTTGGGAAGCGTTGTAATTACAACATGCCGCCGGATGCTCCGGCGCCCGCCTAAAAAGCGCAAGGACAAAGCAGCAAAGCCTAGGTTAGAAGAACCGTCTGTCTCGGACGTCGGTTCTTTAGAGGGCTCGGTGGAGCCGGTGGTTCTACCAGAAGTTCCTTTGGATTCTCAGGGAGAGACTTTACTGTTACAAGATGTGTCCTCTCAGGAGGTAGGCCAGGCTGAAGGGGCTTCTCAGGTAGCTGTTCTCCCTCCCTTCCTAAGGTGGTTAGGCCCTCCCTTCTGTTTCCAAGGCTTCTTCTAGAGGCAGGCCAGGGTTAACTTCAGTGGGGGTCTCCCCTAGTTCTTCAGGGTCTCTGCCTAAGAAACATATGCTTAAAATGGCAGTAGATTTGATTACTATGTTTAGAGCTTCTATGCCTCCCTGATAAGAGGCCTACGGTGGAACCTGACCTTGAGAGTTTTGAGCAGTGTTCGAGGCTTCTGAGTCTTCGGCTGAAGACTTGCAGGAGTATCCTCCTTATTCTGATTCTGATGTAGATGATTCTACTCCTTCGGCTTCTCCTCCTGAGGATTTTTCTTTTTCAGAGACTCTTCATTCCATGAGGGAGCATTTTAAATGGGAAGGTCAAGATTTCTCTGATTCCAGGAAAAGGCTTAGGGAATTTTTGTTTCTACCCCAGCATAGGCCTTTGGCTATACCTCCTGTTCTGGATGTGGTAGAAGATGTTTTTGCAGAGGCTTTGCCTGAACCCTGATTCTTTGCCTCCTGCCCCAGTTAAACCGGATAGGTATTATAGGGTGCCTGAAGCTCATAAGTATCTTTTTAGAGTCCTAGGGCAGACCCAGAAACTGTTTCTCAGGGCCCTAAAGGTGTTAAGGCTTCTGTTGTTAAAAATCCTGTTCCTTCTGATAAAGAGGCTAGGGCTTTGGATAGATGGGGAAAGAAGGTGTATACTTCTTCCACTTTAGCCATGAGGGCTTTGAATTGCCAGTTTCACATGTTGAAATACCAAAATTATCTCCTTACACAATTGAAGTCTAAGGTAGATGCTCTGGCGGAAGGTATTGAGTGTAAAGAGTTGCAGGATTTAGTTCATGTTTCTGAACAGGTGGGTAAGCATTCCTTGCAATGTGGTTTTGATGCTGTACAGGCCTCTTCGAGGGTGGCAGCCACTGGTTCTGTTCTTCGCAGGCACACCTGGCTGAGGGATCAGAATTTAGCTGAGCATGTAAAGACAAGGATTTTAGATGCTCCTTTACAATCTGATGTGTTATTTGGTTCGCCTGTGGAGGCAGTTTTAAAGAAAATGGAGGACAAGGCTAAGTCTATGCAGACTGTTAAAGATTTTTTGCAGGTTCAGCCTCCGAAGTTTAGTAGAAATTGGCCTACTAAGGGGTGGACATATCCTTCTTATGATTCTCAGTCTAGGGGTAGATCTAGACATGGTAGGGGCAGAGCTCAAGGTTCTTTTAGGCCTAGAACAGGGAGTTCACCTGCCCAGTCTTCTGGTGAGGGCAGGGGTCAGTCCTTTCGTAAGCAGACCCAATGACCTGCCTTTTCAGCTGCCAGAGCCTTCTCATCTGGCAGCACCTTTGGGAGGAAGGCTGGCACTTTTCAAAGAAAATTGGAGTGTTATTACCCAAGACAGATGGGTATTGGATATCGTTCACCACGGTTACAGGTTTTATTTCCATACCTTGCCTCCTTTCAAAGGCATGCCAGACATTCCTCCTATACAAAGAAAAGAGGCTCACAAGCAAATTTCTCTGTTACTCCAGATAGGGGCCATTCAGCCGGTTCCTGTGCCAGAAAGGGGCCTAGGATTTTATTCTCGCCTGTTCCTAGTACCAAAAAAGGGAAACACGTGGAGACCAATTTTGGATTTGTCTATCCTCAACACTTATCTGGACATTCCCAAGTTCAAAATGTTAACGTTACAACAGCTTTTACCTCTGCTGGGCAAAGATCACTGGATGGTAACTTTAGATCTCAAGGAGGCTTACCTTCATGTGCCTATCAGACTCAGTTGCAGGAAGTATCTGCGTTTCCGAGCTGGGAATTCCCATTATCAGTTCTCTGCATTGCCCTTTGGCTTATCTACTGCACCCAGAGTATTCACAAAAGTTCTGGCTCCAGTCATAGCTTTCTTCAGGCTAAAAGGAATACAAATCTATCCTTACTTGGACGACTGTCTGATTCTGGCTCAAGAAAAGGACGAGCTTCTTCAGCATCTGGAATATGTGATAGCAGTGCTAAGATGCCTGGGGTATTCTGTGAACGAAATAAAGTCCAGTCTAGTACCCTCTCAAGACATGTGCTTTCTGGGTGTGAGACTGAATACAGCAGCCCAGATGGCCTTTTTAACCCCGGACAAACAAAAGAATCTTTCCCTTTACTTTCATCAACTATCTCTTCAGTCCGGGCTGACTGCAAGGACAGTCCTTCAAGCCTTAGGGTTCATGGCATCTTGTATTCTGGTGCTTCCCAATGCCAAACTGCATATGAGGAAGCTGCAATGGTATCTAAAAATGTATGGACACAGCACTGCCAGGATTTGGACACTGTCATTCCAATAATACCTTGCATTCAAAAGGAATTTTTGTGGTGGGCTCAGGAATGTCACCTAAACAAGGGACTCTCTGTGACCCGGCCAGAGGCGAGTCAGATTCTAACGACAGATGCCTCAGACATAGCTTGGGGAGCTCATCTGAATGGAAAGTGGATACAAGACAAGTGGCCTGCCAGACTACAGCATCTACATATCAACATGAAGGAGATGTTAGCAGTCCAGTTTGCATTAATGGCTTTCAAGGAGTTACTTCTTCCAGGGTAGGTGTTGATTCTAACAGACAACACAACTGTCATGCGGTACATCAACAAGCAAGGGGGAACACATTCTTATCCTCTATGCAGGCAAGCAATGATTTTGTGGGAGACTGCGCTCAGCTTGCAGCTAAATCTTCAGGCAAGGTTTCTGCCAGGAGCACAGAACTCCTTAGCAGATGTGTTAAGCAGGCAAATCATGGATCCCCACGAGTGGAAACTGGATCTTCATGTATTTCAAAAATTGACAGTGTCATGGGGAACTCCAGACATAGATCTGTTCGCTTCTCCACTAAACCACCAGCTGCCAAAGTTTTGCACGAAAAGGTTTCATCACACAGCTTGGAAAGTGGATGCTCTTTCGCTCAGTTGGGAAAATCTTCATGTGTATGCCTTTCCACCTCTGCCTCTCCTCCCAAAGGTACTCCTAAAGGTCAGACAAGACAAGCCAAGGATGATTTTGATAGCTCCAGATTGGCCTCGGCAACACTGGTACCCATTACTGAGGAATCTGGTAAGGAAGCCTCCATGGCCTTTACCTTTAATTCCGCACCTTTTGTCTCAGAGGGACGGTCATCTACTCAATGTCAAGCTTCACTCTCTTCATCTAACAGCCTGGCATATTCTGTTTTGAACCACAGCAGGTCTCAACTTCCTCAACAAGTTTTGAATGTGATTATGGAAGCCAGAAGACCTAGTACACGAAAAGTGTATGCAGAAAAATGGAAGAGATTTTTATTTTGGAGTGCAGCAAAGGATTTGGATGTTTCTGAGCCTAATTTGAGTGTGGCTCTTCAATATCTTACTGAGTTATTGGACAAAGGTTTGTCTTTCTCTTCCATTAAGATTCATGCTGCAGCAATTTCAGCTCACTATGATTGTGACCCACCATTGTTTTCTCATCCTTTGTTCAAGCAATTTCTTAGAGGGGCAAAGAATATAAGACCCCTACGTAGAGCTCCTACTCCTGCTTGGGATCTCAATTTTGTGTTGGAGAAACTTACTCTACAACCTTTTGAGCCTGCGGCTACTGCTGAATTGAAATACTTGTCATGGAAGACTGCTTTTTTGTTGGCCATTACTTCTGCAAGAAGGGTTTCTGAATTGCAGGCCCTTATGGCGGTTGAGCCTTCTTTGATTTTCCATAAGGATAGGGTATCATTACGTACTAATCCTTCCTTTATGCCTAAGGTGGTTTCTAGTGTGGCTTTAAACCAAACTATTCATTTGCCTACTTTTTATGCAGATCCCCAAAATAGGGGAAAAGATTTTGCACACTTTAGATGTACACAGGCAGTTGCGTTATTATTTAAGCAGGACTAGGGATTTTAGGCAGTCTCAGCAGTTGTTTGTTTCTTTTGCTTTGAGTTCTCAGGGCAAGCCTGTGTCAAAACAAACTATATCTAAGTGGATTGGGTTTTGCATTGCATTCTGTTATTCCCATCATGGCAAGGAGATTCCAGCTGGGATTAGGCCTCATTCCACTAGGGCTACTGCCACTTCAACAGCATTTCTAAGGGGGGTGGCGACTAAGGATATTTTGGAGGCAGCTACTTGGAGTTCAGTGCATACTTTCTCCAAGCATTACCACCTTCCTCTCTATTCTAAATCCAGGGCTGGTTTTGCCACTGCTGTGTTGCAGGGCATCTTGGCAGCTCCTGCTTCATTATAGTTTAGCCATCCTCCCTTACCTCTGCTTTGGGATTCTACCCAAGTGTTAGGACTGCAGCAATGTGGGATGAAGAACATAGTACAGTTTTGTACCTACCATAAATGTAGATGTTCGAAGATCCACATTGCTGCAGTCCAATTTACCCTCCCTCCTTCCCCTCTGTGTTTAGGGGTGGTTGTGTGGGTGGGGTTCTATTTTTGTAGATTTGTATTTATTGTATATATATTAGGTACAGGAGTGTTTGGTGTTTTTTGGTTTGGCCTTATCTTTTTAGGGTCTTCTGACATCTGGGGCAAGAAAAGACTGAGGATATGACGTCGGTCATGCGCATTTGTACCCTGACGTCCTGATGTCAGACAAATGCGCCTTGACCGACGTCAGCCTTATACTTTGGTATTCGGGCCGACTGGGACAGCGGACTACCCAAGTGTTAGGACTGCAGCAATGTGGATCTTCGAACATCTACATTTATGGTAGGTACAAAACTGTACTTTCAACCTCCTCAACTGTTACCTAAGAAGATCTACCAGATTACATATATCCCTCCAACTTCTAAACCTAAGTCCAAACTGTTCAAGCTACACCAGTCTACCGTCCTAGTCACAGTACCTAATAATAACTTACTTACCTCCGGTGACATCCACCCCAACCATGGTCCCACCCACTCTAGACCTAATTTCACATCCCCACTCTCCTCTACCTCTGCACTAAACTATACTATCCCCTATTCTCACAAGTCTCCCAACCTTCCAAACACCTCTCCTCCATCTACCATACCCAACCCAACTCCACCTAAATACCTATCCATATACTCTCTAAACATACAAAGTCTAACCAATAAAATCACTGAACTTCATGCTTGGATTACCCAGAAAACCCCTCACATACTATGCCTATCTGAAACCTGGCTTAAGTCACATTTTATGAAATCCTCCCACCAGGCTACAATATTAATCGTTTAGACAGACTATCTAAAAAAGGTGGCAGTGTTGCCATCCTGCTCTCAAACAACCTAAAGCTCTCTCCCTTCCCCTCACCTATCCCTGATTTTCACCCTGATAAACTTCTCATCACTAACTGCCATCTTAATCTTCACAAGAAAATAGCTAAAATAAATGAAACCGAAAGAGCATCTTGCTTTAGTATAGGAATGTAAGAGCTGTAGAGTTACGGGCCACTGTACAAGTGTTGCACTGTCTTTAGTCGGTTATCTTGGTTTTTCTCTTTGCTGTGTTTTAGCTTGCTGAAGTGTGGTCATGATTATGCAACATTTTCTTTTAATTACTAGATTACGTTTCATTTCCATGTAACGTCTCTTGAAGTTTGATGATGATATTTTAAACTTGCTAATGTCAAGCATTTTATATTGTATAGAATGTGCTGTGCAGTCTTTTTTTCTACTTTGGTGCAGGTTGTAGCAGAAAATTGTTTTAAGATTAATTCACCTACCTGGCTAGCAAACAAGTAAACCCCCCAAAAAAAAAAAAAAAAAGCAGATAAATAAATAACCAAAAAATAAAATAACTGCACAAACTAATAAAACCAAACAGGTCCGCGGCTTAAGAGGAGCACCATCTTTAATGTACAAACTGATACACTGACTAAGCGCTTTCACTCACAATTGGGCTTCCTCAGAGTCGGTCTAATGTGAACCAATTAACACTTTTATAACAATTAAAACCAATTAATTACATCATTAAAACATTACAGCAAAAATAATTAACCCTCTAGCACCTTTACACTCTTGAACCTAGCAAGTAATACATACAAATGCTTCGACAATCTAACATAATAAAACCCCCACTAAGACCTTATAACATTATAAAACTATGTAAGAGTGAGATGTTGTGTGGTTAAACATACCTATAAACCATTATTAAAAATGATTAATTGGTTTTAATTGTTATAAAGGTGTTAATTGGTTCGCATTACACTGACTCTGAGGAAGCCCATTTGTGGGTGAAAGCGCTTAGTGTATCTTTTTGTACATTAAGGTAAGTAAATAAATTTGCGAGTTGTCTGTTACTGCTGTGCTGCCTGTAATACCCATAGCTCAGGATTAGAACCCCATGTGCTAAGAGACATCTGACTGCTGAACAATACAGCCTAGGATTAATGTCTACCTTTGGTAGACATTCCAGCGCAAATATACAAGTCCTGCAACTATGAGCATATTATTCATTCATACATCAGCTGCTATTGTAGATTCATACTAGTATGCCTAGTTTTGGTGTATAAAGTTAGATAACTGACAATCTGTAAATGTTATGTATTACTCCATTTATTTACATAACATATGCATCCCCATGCGATCTTCCCATAATCCCCTAGCTTCTGAAAGCATGATTTCTTTCTGTACTTATATCACTTCCTTCTCAGTTGTCTGCACAGTCCTTTTTTCAGAACTGCATTTAATGCTTTATGATCTGAAAACTGTGTATGTTCTTCATTTCTCACTGCTTCAGTCATCACCATTGGGTTGTCCATGCTGTGGTAGCCCTCAGTCGGTCCGAATACCAGAGTCAAGGTTTTGTGCGTTGGCTGCTGTCGCTTGCTGGGTGATGTCAGGTCGTCCGAGCTATAAAGGAGAGCAGGCGACGCCATTACCTCAGTTTTTCTTGCCTTAACCAACCAAAGAAGTCCAATTTTAATAATTATTAGTAGTCCTGGGGTGAGACCCCCCCCCATAGATATATGTCTCTCTAAGGACAGCAGATATCAGGGGAAGGAAGCATGACTGCAGCAGTGAGAATACTAACATCTACATGTATGGTAAGTGTACACAACTGTACTATGTGCTTTGTTTATCACTGCTGCAGTCATCACCATTGGGAAAATTCCCAAATCCTTTTGGTCTTCTTATGGCTCTGAGGGTCTTTACCAAATGACTAGCCACTGTGGTAGCTTTCTGCAGACTTCATGGAATTCATATTTTCCGTAATTTGCTTGACCTCTTGATTCCGATCCCCTCTCATCAACTGCTAATTCAGTACCTACACTTTACTATGCTTCTTCTCTGCAGTGTGAGGTTCACTCTAAGTCTGCAAGTCTGTGTTTACCCCTTCTCAGGACCAAGTGTTCCTGGAGTGTAGGATTCAGACCATACCAGTGATGGTTTTTCTCCCTCCTCCCAAGGTCTTATCCTTAACTGCTTATTTTCCATCTCTTTTCCGTCTTCATGGCCTTCTTACAAGGGAAACTCTTTAAGCTCTGGGGTGGATATCATCCACTATTCCCTTGATTTTCTTTGCCAGACTCCATATGAGGACATTTCAGTGGTATCTCAAGACTGGCTTCAGCACTGCCATTCTCTGGATTTTCGTGTCCCCTTCTTGCCTTGTCTGAAGCTTGAGTTCCACTGGTGGATTCACCAGACTTCCCTGAATCCAGGTCTAACATTCCAAGTTCCTTTTTTAACTCCTGAGCTGTACATGGATACTTCCAGCCAGGGGTGGGGAGCTTCGTCTAACAATGTCAAGGTCCAGGAACTGGCAGACCATGTCAGTATCAGTCAAGGAGATGAGAGGTCTGACTCTGGTCCTTCAGGCTTTCCATTCATTTTGGTACTTGGATCATCTAAGAATTTTCATAGACAATACCACAGTCTTGTGGTACTTCAACAAGCAAGGGGGCACAAAGTCTTACCATTTTTATAGGCTGGCTGTTCAAGTTTGGGATTTTGTAGTCTGCCATCAGTTGTTTTTTCAATTGGCCTACATTTCCTCAGAGCACAGTCTTGTGGCAGACACTTAGAGCAGGTCCAGGACAGATCCTCACTAATGAATACCTCACAGGGAGATTTTCTTCGACATTGTACATTGGTTGGTATTCCTCAAGTAGATCTTTTTGTCTCCCATCTGAACAGACAACTGCCCAAGTTGTTTTTTTAGAGTGCCAAGTCCACTGGCTTGGAAAGTGGACACCATGATTTTTTCCTGGGACGAGATGTTTCTGTATGGCTATCCTCCTCTTCCTGTACTGTCAAAAGTCTTGCTTAAGATCATGTGGGAAAGGCCCAAAATCTTGCCTTTTGGCCTAAACAGCACTGGATCCCCCTTCTATTTCATTTGTCGAGGGGCAATAATCACAAGTTACCTCACAGGGTGGCTCTTCTCATACAGGACAAGGGATCTGTCATTCACCCTCACTTACCCCACTCTTCAGTTGACTATTTAAGTGATGGGTTTTGATTATTTCTGACACCACTTTTCTGAGAACAGCTTTGCAGAAGGCCAGAAAACTCACTACTAGAAAGTCCTATGTGGCTAAATGAAAGAAATTTACTGTTTGGTGTCCTAAGCATGACATGGAAATATTTTTCTGTGGGTATTCCTATGGTCTTTTCTTAGTTGTGTGAGTTGCGCACTTCTGGTCTGGCACATTCATCTGTTAAAGTTCATTTGTCAGCCATTTCTGCATGTCTCCCTGTCTGTCTTAGAGTCCACCACTATATACTTGTTTTGTAGTTAAAATTTTTTTAAAGTTCTGAAATATGTCCTTCATATTAGGTCCACAAGAAATCCTATTCTTCCTTCTTGGGATCTTAATATTGCTCTTCAGAAATTAACTCCATTTTCCTTTGATCCTGCAATTTCCTTTTCCTTGCAGCATTGTACTTGGAAGACTGAACTGCTGGTGTTTCTTACTTGTGCCGAGAGTGTCTCTGAACTTAGTTCCACTTTTTTTTGTTTTTTTCACAAGGACAGGGTCTCTTTTCGTACTAATCCCCCTTTTATTCCCAAGGTGGTAAATGATTTGTCCTTAAGTCAAGCACTTCATCTTCCCTCACCTCTCCTCCCTGCAGAATACTAGTAAGAGGATCCTTCACAGCTTCAACAGTCCTAGACGTCTCACATATTACCTAGATAAAACGAATGATATCAGGAAGTCTAGGCAGCTTTTTGTTTCTTTTCATTCCAGGAAATTGGATTTGGCTGTTTCTAAGCAAATCATCTCCTCCTGGATTTCTAAGGCTATTTCTTTGTGTTATTCCGTTCATGGCAGCTTTCTTCTATTTGTGCTTATTCTATCAGGCAGCTGCCTCTTCTGGTGCCTTTTTCAAGGGTCTGGATACTAGATCCATTTTGGAAGCTGCTACTTCGTTTTCTGTATGCACATTTACTAAACACTACAAGTTGGAGATCCTTTCTAGGACAAAGGTGGTGTTTTTCAGAGCCACTCTTTATGGGTTCTTAGAGGGCTCTGCTGTGGCTTCCTCCTCCCATCCTCTCCAGTTGCTTTAGTACTTCCTCATTTGTAAGTAGTGCTGCAGCAGTGATAAGGAAGGACATAGTAAAGTTGTGTGAGGCCTTACCGTAACAGTAGATGTCCTACATCTTGCAGTTCCAGTATTTTGTCCCTCCCTCCTCCCCCTGTTATTCTTTGCTGCCTTCCTTCCGCCTCCCTTTCTTCTTCCTTTCCTAGATGTAAATGTTCTCATGTTCCTCTTGGATTGCTCTGGTTCATCTGGGGCATTTTAGTTCTGCAGTTTAGGTGCTTGCACATCCCATATGTACCTTATGTCTTGGATGTAGGACATTCGTCTGACATGTGGTGCCTGGAAGGTGTAAAGGCTTTGTTATGCTGGTCAGACATTCGGCTGTCCGTAGTAGGATAACCCAGTTGTAAAGAATTCTGCAACAATGAGAAGGAGGATATCTTCTGTGATGGTAAGATCTTACACACATGTACTTTCATCTTCACAGGTTCATAGGTGTTTACTAAGCTAATGACCACATGGGACTTTTTAAGCCTAACCATGCATCCCAAATCTCTGACAAGTTCTGATACCCTTGACAAGTATAAGCATGGGCCTGGCAGATGAACCATTTACAGGTTACTTGTGTCCATTTGAGACATGGGTGCCAAACCACGGATGAATTTCTGGTTTCCCATCCAGTTTTCCAAGTTGCACTTGAATTGAGTTAAGGAGGAACTCAGCTTCACATGGATGGGGAGCCTGTTCCATAGCCGGGGAAGTCACTAGGATATGTGCCTCTCACTCCGGCAGGTCCTATTTATATCACAGGCAAGGTTTAAGTCTTTAGAATGGGTAATTCTGGTGATGTTTGCTTTGTGGATATGCAGGAGGTCCATCAGAGTGGGGTCTGACAATGCCCTGTATGCCAGGCATAGATCTCCCCTCAAAAGCCTGTAGGAGACAGAATACAGGGATAGGGCCTTGAGGCGGTCTGGATAGGACATTTTACTTGCACCCTATATTTTTGCAGTGAGGAACCTCTGTGGAAGTTCCAGTTGTTGGATATGCCTGGTCAGATACCTAGCAAAGGGGGCACTGTACTCAATGATATGTCTGATGAAAGCCAAGTACAGTGGAACAATGACTTCCTCGGACTTAGATGCCATACCTTTGTTTATAAGTTGCGCAATATAGAATGATTTCCTCACCACTGTAGAGACGTGGTGGTCAAAGGCTAGATTACTGTTTGTGTGTGTCCCGAAGTCCTTGACCACTGGGTCAACTCTAAGGGGAGTGTTGTCAATGTGATAGTTACCAGGGATGGATGACTTCTCAAAGGAAACTATTATGCATTTCTTGGCATTTAGTTTTAGTCCATGTCTCTGACACCAGTTGTTTATGTCAGCCCCCTCCCTGGAGAACATTTGTGTCAGTGTGAAATTCAATGACAGCTCCTAATTTGCAATCATCTGCAAATTTAGTCAGCCAAAGACCACTGACATTGGCCCTGACTTCTGAGAAGCAAATGCCAAAAAGGAGTGGTCCAAGGACTGATCCCTGAAGGGACTCCACTTGTAACTGGCCTCTTTGTAGAGGTGGACTCCCCAATTCTAACTTCATGGGTCCTGTCTGTGAGCCAGATGGCTATCCACCAGGTGACATACAGGTTTGTACCTAACCTCTTGAGTTTGTCAAGAATACCCAAGTGGAGTATTGTGTCAAATTCCTTGGCCAGATCAAGGTTGGAAGTGTGAACGATTTTGCCCTCATCCATTTTTTTGGTGATCTTCTCATGGAAGTCCACCAGGTTGAGTAGGCATGATCTGCTCTTGATGAAACCAAACTGGGTTGGGTCCAGTGTCTGGAGGTTTACTGTATCTCTGTTGATCATCTCCATGATAATTCTTTCCATGGCTTTACATATAAGACTAGTGAGACATATGGGCCTGTAGTTTCCAGGGTCTGTAGATGGCCCACATTTGTGCAAAGGGACAACTGCTGCCTTTCTCCATTCATAAGACATGAAGCTTGTTTGGAAGCTGCAGTTAAATAGTAATTCCAGAGGCCCTGATAGTACATGTTTCATGCTCTTTAGAAGGCA
Source organism: Protopterus annectens (assembly GCF_019279795.1). NCBI lineage: Eukaryota > Metazoa > Chordata > Ceratodontiformes > Protopteridae > Protopterus > Protopterus annectens. The sequence goes on along the minus strand of NC_056735.1, from coordinate 1,627,003,464 downwards.
TCCTGGGATATTGTCTGGGTCCATTGATGCAGTGTTCTTGGTCTTATAGAGTGAGAATTAAGGACCTGTTCCCTAGTTATAGTAGCGGGAGTTATACTTGATATTTCCTGAGGGAAGGTTGAGTGGGAGAGAGAGGGGTAAAGTTGGAGCTGAATTTATCAGCCAGGTGGTTTGCTATATCTTCTGGCTCAGTATAGGTGGCTTCATTTACAATGAGCTCTGCACACAACTGTGTACTGCCTTTGAGATTTCAGACATAGCTAAAAAATGCTTTGTGGTTGTCCTTGGCCTGGAAGGCCACACTTACCTCAAATTTGGCTTTAGTAGACTTTATTTGTCCTCTGTGTTATGAAGCCGCGGTGGTGTAGTGGTAGCATTGTCACTTCACAGCAAGAGGTTCTCCCTTTCGATTCTGGGCTGGAGCACCTTCTGTGTGGAGTCTGCATGTCCTCCCTGTGGTCGAGTGGCGTTCAAAAGACATGTGTGAATGAGCATGCCTTCGTTGAAGGTTGGGCGTTGGGCTGGCACCTTGGCACCGTAAAAATCTACTGCCAATCATTAGCGGACTGGAGTTTTGCTGTGGCGACCCGTAACCGGGAAAAGCCGAAAGAAGAACATTTGTCGTCTGAGTTGTTTAGTTTGATGAGAGTGCTTTTATCCTGCTGGGTGCTGCACCTCCTAATTTTTGCCATGATTTTCTTCTTCCTGTTTTGCAGACTATTGATTTTGTGATTCCACGAGGGTGGCTTGTTTTTTGAGTTAGTTCTGTACTTCTTCCTGGTGGGTACAGCTGCCTCTATGCAGCTATTAACATGCTTGTACAGGGTTTCTGTGAACAGTTCTACATAGGCAGTGGTCACACACACAAAGACAAAACAGATTGCAAGTTATGCTGCAGCCATGCTTTGATGAAATTTTCTGCAAATGAATGTACTATTTCCTTAGTTTCTATTCAGAGATTGTTGTTAAAAGCAAATAAAAAATTAGTTATTTTAACCCTGAAGTAAGCAAAATCCCTTGGGGGTGTATTAGTACAACAGGCCTCCTTAATGTGTTTAGGTACTTAAATTAAATAAACATGATAAAAAAATGGTGATGCTAGGATATAGGCAAGCACAAGGCAGTGACTTAACAGAATCCCAGAAAAATAACAGTTGTAACATGATGCGACACCTGTGCACTGGCCCAGCAATCAAGGAGCCTCAATCCTAACCACTAACACCAGTGAGAGGCGTCCATATAGCAAAAGGATAATAAGAACACACACAGTAAAGTACAATTTCCCTTAAGAGCACACAGAGATCACAGTTAGTCTGGGGCTGTTTTCTCCCTTTCTCTCCAGGTCCCCAATAAGACTCCCCACTGGCACAGCTATAGGGTCCAGATCTCAGCCTGGTGGGCAAGCTAAAACCTCCAGCACCCTCTCTGTCCAACCAGTGCTTCATGTCCCTGCCCAAGTAGCTGACACACATACACGCACACACTTTGTGATAAGAGTTATAGACAACCACACAGACACTCCTGCGGAAGGCTGGCACAGGTTCTCCATTTGTGCCCCTTTTCCCACACTATACGGTAGTACCACTTGCCACCACCCACTAATATTTATCAGCTACTAAAAAGGCCCTTAACAAAGGGTGTCCCATTATTACTGTGCAATATTATTATCCAAATGGTAAGTGCAACTGAACAGGCAAGGCTTGTTGGAGTGGCTTTGTACAAGATCACTAAATACATGCAATATACTCTTAGAGCTTAAATTATCCCTATACAAAGCAGCCACAATTGAAAGGTTTAAAAATATTTAATAATAAATAATAAAAACACAAGACAATCCTTCTTACTACACAGTGCTAGTCAAGAGTTCATAGATCACAGAGAAATACTTAAAATAATGCAGTAGAAAAGTTCTGATATCATTACATTAAAAAAGACTAATCTAATCTTCCTATTTCCTAGCTTTATCTAAGAGAAAACACAGTTCTAAAATAAACTTACATATAGAACACAGGCAGAGTGCTGGTGAGTTGGATGTTCTCAAGACAAATGCTCAAATGCCCTCATTCTTTCTGTCCTTAAATTAATAACACAGTACCACTGATTCATTTCAGATTACATAATTTCTTTCTGGTTCCCAGGCTAACAGAAACTGTGAGTTTAATAGCCCTTTTGATCTTGCAGGTGGTCAGGAAGCCAGAGCAATAAAATAAATTATATATGTAAATTCTAGCCATTAACTCTGGCCTCAAAACAAAAGGCAGAATGCCTCCTTCTAGACATCTCGGCTCCGAGTTTTAGATCAAAGAATTTCACAATGCTTGACTTATCAGCTTTCTTACAGCAGAGTGCACTTTTGTTACATTTTTCCAGTTAAACATCCAATACAGTCTTTTCACATTTAAAAGAACATGCCTGTGGCTTATATTAATTACAAATAACAGAATTATCTGCAAATTCTATCTAGCTAGGCTGACAGCCTTCACCTATCTTCACAATGATATAAAGATTGGTATTTAATTTAGTTTTGCCTCTAGTAGAGAGCCCAATCAAGTAAGTAGCTCTGTTTTAAAATGCTGCGGTAGCCTGTTAGACAGTGAAGTAAAAACTGCTTCAAATATGAAGTGTAGTTTAATCATCATACTCTAAGGAAAATTATTTATAGTTCTTTAAAGTTTTCTTGGATGCAGAGCCAAAATACCTGTCTTTGAAGTGCTGGCTGCTGAACCCCGTACTTTGGTTCCTTGGGGCTGGATTGTGTGTGCAGGTGTTACTCAGTCAGGCTGTCAGTCTCAGATTCAGGTGCTGCATGTCCTCACTGCACAGAAAAAAGGCAGAGGTGAAGGTGGCCCACAGAGTGGGCTGTATAAATGTAACTCAGATTTTTTTTTCCACAGAGTTCCGGTTTCTGGCTTAAGATGTATTTTTCACAGCTGAAACCAAGAAAGCTTTATTCATTTTTTCTTCATATGTGAAGAACTCAGGGAAACGTCTCAAATATGCTTTTCTCAAATTCTCAGTTCATAGTACAGATGTTGAAATCAGTGGAAAACAGAAGATAAGGATTTAGGCAACAGTAGTTTAATGAATTCATCAAGCCACCATTCTAACTGTCTAGTTTTCCCTCACATTTTTGGATTGCTCTTCATGAAATTTGTGGGTTCTGGCAAATTGCAGAGGATTGAAGTGACAGACTTTTGAGTTTCAGACCTCACGTCCCTCAGAAAAAAAAATTGCTAATGCAAAATGTGGTATTCCTGCAACTTTCTATGTTTTAAGAGAAATACTTATACTCTATCCCCAATTTTAGACATTTGCCCCCCCCCTTGCTTTTATTTTTGTCCAGATTTCCACTAAGAGGTTAAGAGTAATGCATTAAGCTAATAAAACTAATAAGAACCACAAGTGTGTGTGTGTGTTTGTGTGTGTGTATGAATGTGTGTATATGTATATAATATATATATATATATATATATATATATATATATATGTGTGTGTGTGTGTGTATATGTGTGTGTGTATATGCATGTATATTTCAGCAAATATCTATATATAGATACAGATGTATGTGTTTGCATGTGTGTTTATGTGTGTTTATGTGTGTTTATGTATATATATATATATATATATATATATATATATATATATATATATATATATATATATATATATATATATATATATATACATATACATATATTATAACAAATCAAACTTTGTGTCCTTTTCTGAATATGTTTTACACTTTGCAAGGTTTAAAAAATGAAACAGATTATTATATTTATATTAAGTATGTATTTCCTTAGAATTCTAACTCTGTTAATCTTGGAAAAGTATATGGGCCTAAAATCAGGAACAGAATTTAAGTATTACTCTTACAAACTTGTAAAGTTGCAAGAATACCATGTTTTGCATTAACATGCATTTTCTGAGGGTCATGATTTATTGGTCAAAGCATATTGCAGGTAACCCAAGTTTGGCTCATTTTAATGCCACTTTAAACATATCTGAGGATTTTACACATTTTTTCACTTTTGGCTAAACGTCTTGCCAAAGAGTGCATTTTATCCAGATGATGGTGTAAAAATCCACTCAACACTGAAACATTTTTGTGTGTGTTTGACTAGATATCTTCCAATGTGAAGTGTTTTTGTTATTCCAAGATGCAGGCTGTAAATAAGCATTATAACATCTGGAGTCCATCTTGAATCTGTTTTCTAGGTACTGTGGTGCATGGAAGTCTTACAGAATGTAATCTTGCATCTTAAGACTAAGATTTAGCTTCCCTCCTCTGCACTGAAGAGGACAAAATATAAATAATATATATTAAACTTTTTCAGTCATTCCTTCTAACCTGTGGGGGCATTAATAACGTGCTCTGAAAAATAAGCATAAGTACAGAATGGAAAATTTGCCATCAGAAAAATGCCCCATTTGTTCTGGCTCTAGACAACCGTCATGGGAATAATTATATTAAACTCATAAATAAAATTTTATTAAACTTCCTATGGTATCCGAACAAAGTAAGATTGAGTATACGTACCATATTAGATCTTGGGATGGTGGTGGTTTAAGATTCCCTGACTTGGAAACCTATATCTAACCATCATTCCTTATAGGTACATTAAATTGGATTGATCCAAATTACAACTCAAATTGGAAAGATTTCCCTATAGCTATAATACAGAATGAAAACTCACTGCCATGTAAAATTCCTTTCAAACTCACTTTCATGTAAAATTCCTTCCAAACATCCCTCCAGTAAGTTCTGGTTACTTTTTAGTCACACTGTTCAATATAATGTGACAAAACCCACAAAACTAAACTGTCTAAATAACATTATTAACAACTTTAGAAAAATAATATACTCTAATACAGATATCATATCTTGGTTTGACCTAATATTCCCCTTTAAAACCACAAAAAACTTCCTGTATAAGCTTCACATTAACTTCTTTAATGAATGGAAAACTAAAAATTGTATTTGTTGGAAACACTGTATTAAAGATTTGGAAACTTTATAACTTCAGCAAATTATAATAGGCTATAAGTTATCACCACATAATTGGTTATTACTACAAAGTGTAATTGCTTATTCTCAAGACTTATACAGACGTATTCAGAATTTTTCATATTTAGATCTCCCTTAATCATAATCCTATCTGAAATACTGTTTAATTACCAACAGTTTGACAATTTAGTATTCAAATTATACAGCATTTTGTTAAATTACAGGTCCATGTTAACAACTAAGCAATGGAACACAGTGACTAAAGGCCTACCACATAGTCTCTCCCAGGCAGGAAAACTTAAAATTCTATCTTCAGTAAAACTTACTTCTTGGGGCCAGTATCGGAGTGTATTTGTTTGGAAGTTTTTACACAGAACATTTTTAACTCCTGACAAAATTGCTTAATTCAAAAAATCGAATAACATTATTTGCTAAAGATGTTTAACATCATGTAATGCAGATTGGTTCTATATTTTCTGTGATTGCTCTAAACTAAGGAATTTTTGGACCAATATTGATGATTTTTTTTCAGCTTTATTTTCAGATAACTTCACATTAACTAAAACTTTAATTTTTCTTAATGTTGATGAAACTTTTTCTTTGAATAAATCAAATGTATACTTATTATGGACAAGTATTAGCAGTAGACAGGTAATGTATTACAAGGAAATGGACCTCTACCACTTCTCCGAGTTTTGGTGAGTTTCTCTTCTAACTAGAAGAAACCATATGCAAGGAAGTCAGAACTAAGGAATTTAAAGTATATCTGAGGAGTTTTATTAACAGCCCACGGACAAAGGTTTCAAACCTAACTGAGATTTTCTGAATAGATTTTTAACCCTGTTTAATTATTATTTGTTTGCTTTATTGAAAGTTTTTTTTTCTTAAAATATTTGTAATAGTCAAACATTTTTCAGGCCTCTGTAAATAATGTAAGTAGTTGATTTGGTTTCATTGTTGTTAAAAGTTGTCTGTTCAGAATGATCAATGTATTAGACAGTGTTTATTCTCTTATTTTATCTTTAATAAAATATTGACAAAAGAAAAATGCCCTTGAAGGTGTGCTTTTAGATACACCCCATCTTGCCTCATCCTACTCTGGCATAACTATTCTCATTTTCAGTCTGGACTTCTCGGGTAGGAAAAAATTAGATGAATCTGGACATACTTGTGGTCAGATACAGTTTTACTGTAAGTACCACTTTATTTACAAAGGCTGCTTTTTACGTTTGGGATAGAACAGTTGTCTGTCTTGCATTAGGCAGCAGTGGTCAGTGAAAAGCACACAGCATTTCAGTTTTATTTAGACTACACTGCTAGAAAAAAGGGCAACATTTTTGCTAGCAGAGAATCATGCCTGTCAACTCTTGAAATGTGTGACAAATAGCATGGATGACACGATTTCCTTTTTTTTGTTTAATGCATTTTGTAGCTTCCATTTTTTTAAGAAAAGTTTTATCCAAGGCTAATTTCATGCCACCCTTTGTTCATGAGCATGTTTAACCTAATCATACAGTATCAGAATGAAACATCTGAGCTAACACTGTACAATGGAGCTCACATGAAGGAACCTGTGCATTGTGGTGCAGAAGTCTGGCTTTTAATCGCTGAGTTGAAAAGGACCCAACTTATTTTAGCAGGTGCAGAGATTGCAAGCATTTTGTCATTATCTTGCATAGTGCAGCTTGAAGTCATTTGGATGTGTGATAAATATGCTTATATATTTCTTATATTTTGATAATTTTGCCATATTTTCTTGAAACTGCCACAGCCATTTTGTAATTGATTGATGCATTTTGTTTTATGCTTTAAAAAGTGTGTGATACAGTAGTAAAAGAATGCTGAATTGACAAGTGTTTGTCTTTGCAATGTAATTTAATGTAATAGAATAATAATTTACATACTATATACATTTATATATACAGAGAGAGATTGAGATAGATATATATGGCCCCATAAAATAAATGGAAACACAACAGATTCTTTTAGTATTGTTTTTATACTCCGCACATCTGAAAACTTAAATTACACTGGCTAAATAATGTCCAGTTTAAGATGTTTGCTAAATGACAGATCATTGACTGTGCCTTTTATTTTCAAGACAGTTATTTGCAGTATTTTCAGTTGCAAACTTGGTATAATTTTTCTTTCGTTTCTCTGTCTTGATGAATTTCATTGTTTTATGGTTTGATGCGTCACCTTATGCTGTTTATGATGCCACTGTGCTTCTTTTAGCATATTTCTTGTATGTTATTTATTTTGTGTACTGGGAAGCAACTATGTATTGCCGTGTGTTTTCATGGGGTTTTGACAGGTTTCCTCCTGCACCTTCCCAAAAGCATGCCCTAGGTGAACTGGTGATCCACAAAATTGCCAGTAAGTGTATTTGGCGTGTTTATGTATGTATGTGTGTGTGTGTGTGTGTGTGTATATATGTCTACATCCTTTGATAAAATTGTATCATTTCCTGAGATTAGATTCTCTGCCTTGCACACCAAGTGCCAGGGAAGCTTTGCCCTGTGTGACCATGAATTGATCTAAGCAGATAGAGAATTAATTGTTTGTACTAAGTAATTTCTGCAGATCATACTTGGAGATAGACACTTGTCTTTTCTAATACTGTATTTGATTATAAAAAAATAATTGAATGCATTTTAATTTCAAGGAGCATAACTTTGGATATTCATCGTGCCATACTGCTGCAGTCATTACACTTGGGTTATCCTGCCGTCAGGCGGGTCCTCGGTCGGCCGAATTCCAAAGTCTTGGTCCAGCGTCGGTTGTCGTCGCTTCTTCCCTGATGTCAAAGCGGCAGGGGTATAAAAGAGGCAGCCGACACCATTTTCTCCAGTCTTTCTTGCCGCGCGGTGCCCGAAGCAGAAGCAGTTCGCAAGTGCCAGTCGGCCAGCTCCTGAGATTTCCGAAAAGGATTTCAGTCGAAGTCTTCTCTAAAGCTAAGTACCCCATTGGGGAAACTTTTCTTGCCTCAGACCGATGTCAGACAAAGTTAATAATTGCATTTCTTGTGGGAAGCAAATACCGCATAAGGATTTTCACTCATACTGTATTCCTTGCCTAGGCCCAGACCACGACGTCTCGGGCTGCCGCTTTTGTGCTAGGTTCAATAAACGCACTATAAAACATCGGGCGGAGTTCGCCCTTCATTACTTTGGCAAAAAATTTAACTACAGCATGTCGTCGGATTTTCCAACACCAGGTTTAATGAAAAAACGCAAAGATAAAGATAGGCATCCGAGGCCCAAAACGGATACCGAGACCACGCTTAGGCCTGCCGCCAGATCTTCGGTTCTCAGTGAGGCGCCTTCGCAGCCCCTAACTACAGCTGAATCTATTTTACCGGCGACCTCTCAATCTGAAGTTGCAGGCCCTCCGGATCCGATTACCTCTCTAGACACCGACGCCACTCTTGGCGGGGAACCAGAAAATTTAGCTAGGCCTTTAGTTTCTGAAGGCATTTTCAAGCCTACTTCTATTACCATTAAATCTTACTCAAAATCTAAAGCCCCTATGAAAATTAGGAAACAGGGTCCTCAGACCCCCTCTTAGCAACCCATGCCTAAAAAGCAGATGCTCAAGATGGCTGAGGATTTAATTACTCTTATCAGGGGTTGTCAGCCCCCCTTAGAAAAAAGACCCAGGTTGGAGGAAGACTACCCTTCCTCAGATCAAGCTTCCATTACCTCAGGTTTTTCCTGAGGACCAGGATTACTCCTATTCTCCCTATGAAGACTCTGATGCAGAGGAATCAATTCCCTCGGTTTCCCCCCCAGAGGACTATTCTTTCGGGGAAACCTTGCATACCTTGTGGGAACACTTCCACTGGGAAGGACAGGATTACTCAGATTCTAAGAAAAGGCTCCGGGAGTTTCTCCTTCTTCCTCAGCATAGGCCCCTTGCTATTCCTCCGGTTTTAGATATTTTGGATGATGTTTTTGCAGAAGCCAGTCTGAATCCAGACTCCTTGCCTCCTGCCCCAGTTAAACCAGACAGATACTACCGGGTCCCTGATTCCCACCAGTTTTTGTATAAAAGCCCTGCTGCTGACCCAGAAACCATTTAACAGGGTCCTAAGGGGATTAAGGCCTCTACTGCAAAAAAATCCTTTACCTTCTGAAAGAGATTCCAGAGCATTAGAAAGATGGGGGAAGAAGGTGTATACTTCTGCCACTTTAGCCATGAGGGCATTAAACTGCCAATTTCACATGCTAAAATACCAGCAGTGTTTGATCTCCCAATTGAAACTTACAATGACACAAACAGATCAACCAGATTTAAAAGAGATACAGGATTTATTGCATGGAGCAGAACAAGTGGGAAAACATACTTTACAGTGTGGTTTTGATTCATTGGAGGCCTCATGTAGAGCAGCTGTCACCGGCTCTGTGATACGTAGACATGCTTGGCTAAAAGAGCAAACCTTACCAGACCATGTAAAAGCAAAGTTATTGGATGCACCATTGCAAAAGGATGTATTATTTGGTGTCAAAGCAGAGGAGGTTTTAAAGAAAATGGAAGAAAAGGCAAAATCTATGCAAACAGTTAAAGATTTCTTGCAGGTACAACCTCCTCGCTTCAGCAGAAACTGGCCATCAAAAAACTGGTCCTTTCTAACCAGTGACAGACCCCAAAGGGGTAGGTACAGACGCCCCAGGGGCAGACGACAACCACAAGGTTCTTACAGACCTAGACAGTGGCAAACAACAACTCCAAGAGGTGGAGAAGAAAGGCCTCAACCATTCAGGAAGCAAACACAATGACTTCCCCCTATGCCTGCCAAACAAACATTCAATGGCAGCACCTTTGGGCGGAAAACTGGCCTTATTTTCAGACAATTGGCACATTATTACACAGGACAAATGGATTCTGGACATCATAAACAGAGGCTACAGATTCCACTTTCATACCCTTCCAAAAATGAAAGGCATGCCAACCCTGCCACAAAATCAATGGGCAGAGGCATAAAAACAAATTTCCGCTCTCATGGATATGAAAGCAATTCAAAAGGTACCTACAAAAGAACAAGGTCAAGGTTTTTATTCAAGACTATTTCTGGTACCAAGGAAGGACAAAGACTGGAGACCCATCTTAGACCTATCTATCCTGAACACGTACTTAGAGGTACCAAAATTCAAGATGCTCACATTACAGCAGCTTCTTCCCATGTTGGGCAAGGAGTCTTGGCTGGTAACGTTGGACCTCAAGGAGGCATACCTGCATGTCCCTGTCAGACAAGATTGCAGAAGATACCTCAGATTTCTTGCAGGTACAACGCATGATCAATTCTCTGCATTGCCCTTTGGCTTATCTACTGCGCCCAGAGTATTTACGAAATGCCTGGCATCAGTAATTGCATTTTGCAGACAACGAGGAATACAAATCTACCCATATCTGGACGACTGCCTGATCCAAGCGGACAGCAAGGACATTCTACTACAGCATTTGACGTTTGTAATAAAAATGTTAAATTGCCTAGGGTACGCAGTAAACAAAAAGAAATCAAAACTGATACCCTCACAACAGATAATATTCCTGGGTGCCAGCTTAAATACAATGGCCCAGATGGTTTATCTCATGCCAGACAAGCAAAGGCAACTGTCTCAGTACTTTAGAAAAATGACAACTTTAACCCAGCTTACTGCAAGGAAAATCCTGCAGGCTTTCGGGTTCATGGCATCCTGAATTCTACTAATACCATTTGCAAAGCTGCATATGAGGAAACTACAATGGTACCTGAAAAACGTATGGTCTCAACACAAACACAGCCTGGAAACAATTATACCACTCATTCCATGCCTTCAAAAGGAGTTTTTGTGGTGGGCTCAAGCATGCCAAAGAAACACGGGTCTCCCTTTCTGCATACCTCAAGCAAATCAAACCATCACAACAGATGCTTCAGACTACGCCTGTGGAGCACACATGGCAGGTCAGTACATTCAAGGAAGATGGTCTCAAAAACACATGCACCTTCACATCAACCAAAAGGAGATGCTAGCAGTACAAAATGCTCTTACAGCCTTCAAGGACCTATTGCATCCAGGTCAACTATTAATAAGAACAGACAACACCACAGTTATGTGGTACATAAACAAACAGGGAGGCACACATTCCTACCCCCTGTGCAGACAGGCAATGACCCTGTGGAACACTGCATTGGCCTTACAAGTACAACTACAAGCGCAATTCCTGCCAGGAAAGGAAAACATTCTGGCAGACAAATTAAGCAGAAATATGACAGATCCTCATGAGTGGGAGTTACACCCTCAAGTATTCTCAATGATAGCATGGAAATGGGGACAGCCAGACATAGATCTATTTGCCTCCCACAGCAATTACCAGCTGAAAAAATTCTGCACAAGGACCTATCATCCACAGGCCTGGAAAGTGGACGCTCTATCTTTCAGTTGGACAACATTGACAACCTGTGCCTTCCCACCTCTACCTCTACTGACAAAAGTTTTACTAAACGTCAGAGCAGAGAGGCCACAAATGATTCTCATTGCTCTGGACTGGCCTCGTCAGCACTGGTACCCGCTCCTAAAGAGCCTATCTCATTCACCACCTTGGATCCTACCTCAATTCCCACTTCTGTTGTCTCAGCAAAATTACAAGATCCTCCACAGTCAGCTCAGGACACTAAATCTAGCTGCATGGAAAATACCTTAACTTATCAATCTACACTCCTCTCAAAGGAGGTCCAGAATGTCATCTTGGAGGCCAGGAGACCCAGTACCAGAAAAACTTACTCAGGCAAATGGAAGCGATTTTGTGCGTGGAACCAAGCAAAAGGCCTAAATCCTTGGATATTAAATATACCTCAGATTCTACAGTACCTAGCTGACATGTTAAACAATGGCCTTTCCTTCTCATCCATCAAAATCCACACCTCAGCTAGTTCAGCACAATACAATACGGATCCTCCCTTATTCTCACATCCTTTACTAAGACAGTTCCTCAGAGGGGCAAAAAATATAAGGCCCCCACGACATCCACCAGCTCCAGCTTGGGATCTTAACTTCGTACTGGAAAAATTGACATTACCTCCTTTCGAACCTGCCTCCTCAGCAGAACTGCAATACTTGTCATGGAAAACAGCTCTGCTTTTGGCTATTACCTCAGCACGCAGGGTTTCGGAGCTACAGGCCCTTATGGCAGTGCAACCTTTCCTCATTTTCCATCAGGACAGAGTCTCTTTACGTACCAACCCTACCTTCATGCCAAAGGTAGTATCCAGTGTGGCTTTGAATCAGGCTATCCATTTACCTACCTTTTATCCAAACCCCCAGAATAAAGGGGAGAGACTCCTTCACTCCTTGGACCTTCACAGACAACTTCGATACTATTTGGACAGGACAAAGTCATTCAGAAAATCTGAACAACTTTTTGTGTCTTATGCTACTGATGTTCAAGGAAAGGCTATTCCCAAACAGACTATTTCAAAATGGATAGCCCACTGCATCCGCTTTTGATATTCATTTCATGGGAAAACAGTGCCAGGATACATCAGATCACACTCCACCAGGGCAACAGCTACCTCAGCAGCATATCTCAGGGGGGTCCCAACCAAGGACATTTTGGAAGCAGCTACTTGGAGTTCAGTGCACACTTTTACCAAGCACTACCACCTGCCACTATACTCTAAATTTAGAGCGGGCTTTGCCACCGCAGTCCTGCAAGACATTCTAGCCCCTCCTCATTCAGCCTAATACCAGCCACCCTTCCATAGCTTTGGGATTCACCCAAGTGTAATGACTGCAGCAGTATGGCACGATGAACATAGTACAGTTTTGTACCTACCATAAATGTAGATGTTCGAGTGCATATACTGCTGCACTCCAGGTTTCCCTCCCTCCATCCCCTCTCAGGACAGGGCTTATGACAAACACCTCTAGCATACATCCAACTTGGGGTAGTCCTATATGGTGTATTTGCTTACAACTACTGATTGGGTTTATCTACTTATGTAAGTTTGCATAACATCATGTATTGCCTGCCTATTTGGGAGCACCTGACATCTGGGGCAAGAAAAACTGAAGAAAATGGCGTCGGCTGCCTCTTTTCTACCCCTGCCACTCTGACGTCAGGGAAGAAGCGGCGACAACCGACGCCGGACCAAGACTTTGGAATTCGGCCGACCGAGGACCCGCCTGACTGCAGGAAAACCCAAGTGTAATGACTGCAGCAGTATGTGCACTCGAACATTTACATTTATGGTAGGTACAAAACTGTACTTTTTGCATAGCACCATTCCAAAAATCCATATTTTAAATTGTTTTGTATTCCAGGAGAGGAGTTGTGAAGTAGATATTGTTAGTGCTTTCTGAGTACGAAGTCAGTTCAGATAACAGACAACTTTTAGATGAAAATGTAAGCTGGTGAAAGGTGTACAGCTTTTTCAGGGTCACTGTGAATAAGAGACACTGTCCAGGTTTTGGTTTCAAAGTTCGCAGTTTTATAGTTCCTGCTGTAGTCTAATTACTGTCACATTGGTCCCAGAGCAACTTTGTAGATATTGCAGGATGTTCATCGTGTTTCACTGCTGCAGTCATTACACTTGGGTTATCCTGCCGTCAGGCGGTCCCGCAGTCGGCCAGAGTTCCAAAGTCTTGGTCCAGCGTCGGTTGCTGTTGCTTCTTCCCTGACGTCAGTGCGACAGGGGTATATAAGATGCAGCCAACGCCTTTTTCTTTAGTCTTTCTTGCCGTGCGGTGCCTGAAGCAAAAGCAGTTTGCAAGTGCCGGTCAGCCAACTCCTGAGATTTTCAATTCGAATTTCAGAACCAAAGTCTTCTATAAAGCTAAGTACCCCGTTGGGGAAACTTTTTCTTGCCTCAGACCGATGTCAGTAAAAGTTAATAATTGTATTTCTTGTGGGAAGCAAATACCTCATAAGGATTTTCATTCTTACTGTACCCCATGACTAGGCCCAGACCATGACGTCACTGGTTGTCAGTTTTGTGCTAGGTTTAACAAGTGCACTATTAAACGTCGGTTTGATTTTGCCGGACATTATTTTGGCAGAAAATTCAATTACACCATGCCGTCGGAACACCCGACGACCGAGATACACAAAAAGTGCAAAGACAAGGACAGGCATCCGAGGCCCAAAACTGACGACGAAGCCTCTTCTAGGCCCAGTCACTGGTTCTCCGGTTTTCAGCGAGGCGCTTTCGCAGCCCCTGACGACCGCTTCTTTAAAACCACAGGCTGCCTCCGACTCCCACATGGAGATGACTGGGCCTCTGGATACTCAAGATTTAGGGCCTAGCGAAACTAACCCTTCAGAGGTATCCGGAGCAGCTGAACAGCCCTCAGCTTCAGAGGGTGTATTCAGACCTACTCAACTAACCATCAGATCTATTGCCAAGTCTAAAACCCCTTTAAAAACAAAGAAGCAAGTTCAGCATTCACCAGGACAAGCCTCCATGCCTAAGAAACAGATGCTCAAAATGGCCGAAGACTTAATTACTCTGATCAGGGGTTCCCATCCCCCTCCTGATAAAAGGCCTAGACAGGATGCAGATTATGACTCATCTGACCAGGTTTCCATTTCTTCGGATTCCTCATCAGATCAGGGACACTCTTTACCCCCCATGAGGATTCTGATGCTGAAGATTCAATTCCTTCAGCCTCTCCTCCAGAGGACTACTCTTTTGGGGAAACTTTACATACCATGAGGGAGCATTTCCACTGGGAGGGCCAGGATTACTCAGAATCCAAGAAAAGGCTCCAAGAGTTCCTTTTATTGCCTCAACACAGACCCCTTGCTATTCTGCCTGTGTTACACATTGTGGATGATGTGTACTCTGAATCCATTTTAAATCCGGATTCTTTGCCTCCTGCTCCAGTCAAACCAGACAGATACTACAGAGTCCCTGACTCTCACAAATTTCTTTACAAAAGCCCTGTAGCTGACCCTGAAACTATTTCCCAGGGTCCCAAAGGGGTTAAGGCCTCTACAGATAAAAATCCAGTTCCCTCTGACAGAGATTCTAGAGCATTAGACAGATGGGGGAAGAAAGTATACACATCAGCAACTTTAGCAATGAGGGCCTTAAATTGCCAGTTTCACATGCTTAAATATCAGCAATATTTAATGTCTCAATTGCAACAAAAAATGCTTCCAAATTCACATCTTCCTGACTATAAGGAAATGCAGGATTTATTGCATGCAGCAGAACAAGTGGGGAAACATACTTTGCAATGTGATTTTGATTCATTAGAGGCCTCTTGTAGAGCAGCAGTTACAGGGTCTGTCATTCGAAGGCATGCTTGGTTAAAAGAACAAAGTTTACCTGATCATGTTAAAGCAAAGTTATTGGATGCACCTTTGCAGCAGGATGTTTTATTTGGAGTTAAGGCAGAAGAGGTATTAAAGAAAATGGAGGATAAGGCAAAATCTATGCAAACGGTGAAGGATTTCTTACAGGTTCAGCCTCCTCGATTTAGCAGAAATTGGCCAACAAAAAATTGGTCCTTTCTAGTTACAGACAGACCTCAAAGGGGCAGATACAGATGCCCAAGAGGCAGAGGTCATCCACAAGGTTCTTACAGGCCTCGACAATGGGGTGCATCAACCCAGAAAGGAGGGGAAGACAGGCAACAACCTTATAGGAAACAGTCCCAATGACTTCCCCCTTCATCTGCCAAGCATCTCTCTCTTGGCAGCTCCCTTGGGTGGAAAACTAGCACTTTTTTCTCACAATTGGCATATGATCACCCAAGACATATGGGTTCTAAATATTGTATCTCAAGTTTACAGGTTCCACTTTCACACTTTGCCAAGGCTAAAAAGAATGCCAAACCTGCCACCAAATCAATGGGCAGAGGCTCAAAAACAAATTACAGTACTCATGGACATGAGAGCTATTCAAAAGGTACCAACACAGGAGCAAGGACAAGGATTTTACTCGAGACTCTTTCTGGTTCCCAGAAAGGACAAAGCCTGGAGGCCCATTCTGGATCTTTCTTCTCTAAATACTTACCTGGATGTTCCCAAATTCAAAATGTTGACACTACAGCAGCTTCTTCCCATGCTGGGCAAGAAGGTATGGCTCATAACGTTGGATCTCGAGGAGGCATACCTGCATGTCCCTATCAGACAAAATTGCAGAAGATACCTCAAATTCTTAGCAGGTTCAACGCATTACCAATTCTCTGCACTGCCCTTTGGCTTATCTACTGCGCCAGGGTCTTCACAAAATGCCTGGCACCAGTTATTGCATTTTGCAGACAAAAGGGAATTCAAATATACCCATACTTGGACGACTGCTTTGTTCAAGCAGAAAGCAAGGACATTCTTCTAAAACATCTGGCATTTGTAAAAAGCTTGCTAAGTTGCCTAGGGTACACAATAAACGAAAAGAAGTCAAAACTAGTGCCCTTACAAGAGATAATATTCCTGGGTGCCAGCTTAAATACAGTGGCCCAGATGGCTTATCTCACGCCAGACAAACAAGGACAACTGACTCAATACTTTCAATTGATGGCAACAAAAACCCAACTCCCTGCAAGAAAAATTCTGCAGGCCTTAGGGTTCATGGCATCTTGCATACTACTAATTCCATATGCCAGACTGCATATGAGGAAATTACAGTGGTACCTAAAGAACGTTTGGTCTCAGCACTGTCACAGCCTGGAAACAGTGATACCACTTATTCCTTGCCTACAACAAGAGTTTCGATGGTGGGCACAGGCATGTCACCTAAACAAGGGACAACCTTTCACTCAGCCCTCAGCCAGTCATTCACTAACAGCAGATGCTTTGAATTATGCCTGGGGAGCACACATGACAGGAAAATGTATTCAGGGCAAGTGGAACACAGGACAAAGGCATCTTCACATCAATCAAAAAGAGATGCTAGCTGTACAAAATGCCCTAACAGCCTTCAAGGACCTTTTACATCCAGGACAACTACTACTAAAGACAGACAACACCACAGTTATGTGGTACATAAACAAGCAAGGGGGCGCTCATTCATACCCCCTCTGCAAGCAAGCCATGACCTTGTGGAATAC
Source organism: Protopterus annectens (assembly GCF_019279795.1). Taxonomy (NCBI): domain Eukaryota; kingdom Metazoa; phylum Chordata; order Ceratodontiformes; family Protopteridae; genus Protopterus; species Protopterus annectens. The sequence continues at coordinate 1,626,986,421 of NC_056735.1, read as the reverse complement.
AGCTCTAGCCTTTCAAGTTCATCTGCAAGCACAATTCCTGCCAGGAGAGAAAAATACTCTGGCAGACGACTTAAACAGAAACATCATGGATCCACACGAGTGGAAATTAAATCCACAAATATTCAGCATGATAGCAAAATGGTGGAGGCCGGACATAGATCTGTTTGCCTCCCCACTGAATTTCCAGCTACAGAAATTCTGCACAAGGACTTACCACACACAAGCATGGAAAGTGGATGCTCTCTCATTCAGCTGGAAAAACCTACAACTATATGCTTTCCCACCTTTGCCTCTCCTTTCAAAGGTACTCCTAAAGGCCAGACAAGAAAAGCCAAAAATGATCCTGATTGCCCCAGACTGGCCACGCCAGCACTGGTACCCAATCTTAAAGAACTTAGCTCAGGGCCCACCGTGGATTTTTACCTCAAGTTCCACACCTTCTGACTCAGCAAAACAATCAGATATTTCACAACCAGCTCAAAACATTAAACCTGGCTGCATGGCAGATTACTTAATGAAACAGACTACTCCTCTCACTAAAGTGGTGATGGATGTAATTTTGGAGGCCAGGAGGCCTAGCACCAGGAAATCCTACTCAGAACAATGGAAGAGATTCTGTGCCTGGAACCAGGCTCAAGGCCTTGACCCTCTTGTCCCCAACATTCCTCAAATACTACAATATTTGACTGAGATGCTGGACAAAGGCCTATCATTTTCATCCATTAAAATCCACGCCTCTGCCATCTCTGCTCATTACAACACAGATCCACCAATTTTCTGACATCCTTTACTTAAACAGTACTTCAGAGGGGCCAAAAACATAAGACCGCCCCGTAGAGCTCCAACTCCAACTTGGGACCTCAACTATGTCTTGGAGAAATTAACTCTACCACCTTTTGAACCAGCAAATTTAGCAGAATTAAAATATGTCTCATGGAAAACTGCTCTGCTGTTGGCAATAACTTCAGCACGAGCAGTTTCAGAGTTCAGGCACTAATGGCAGTGGAACCTTTCATCATTTTTCATCAAGACAGGGTTTCTTTAAGAACAAACCCTACCTTTATGCCAAAGGTGGTATCAAGTGTGGCCCTAAGCCAAACTATTCATTTGCCAACATTCTATCCAAATCCCCAGAATAAAGGAGAGAGACTTCTGCATACTTTGGACATACACAGACAGCTACGCTACTATTTGGACAAAACAAAAGCCTTCAGAAAAACTGTTTGTAGCATATGCTGCAGGATCACAGGGGAAAGCTATTTCAAAACAGACCATTTCCAAATGGATAGGACACTGTATATGTTTCTGCTACACGCAACATGGAAAAACTGTGCCTAGCAACATTAGGTCTCATTCCACCAGAGCTACAGCCACCTCAACTGCCTACCTCAGAGGAGTACCTACCAAGGATATTTTGGAAGCAGTAAATTGGAGTTCAGTGCATACCTTTACCAAGCATTACCACTTGCCTCTTTATTCAAAATCCAGAGCTGGCTTCGCAACTGCAGTGTTGCAGGGCCTTATAGCCACACCGAATACCTTTTAGCTCCAGCCTTCTAACCTCAGCTTTGGGATTCTACCCAAGTGTAATGACTGCAGCAGTGAAACATAATGAACATAGTACAGTTTTGTACCTACCATAAATGTAGATGTTCGAGTGTCTTCACTGCTGCAGTCCAGGTTACCCTTCCTCCATCCCCACTTTCTTAGCTGGGACTTATCTATACCTTTCTATCCTATACAACCTATGTGGTGTATTTGCTTGTAACTGAAAGTATTGTTTCTATTTTTCATGTATGTTTTATTAGCAATATGTATTGCCTACCTATTTGGGGGCACCTGACATCTGGGGCAAGAAAAACTAAAGAAAATGGCGTCGGCTGCATCTTATATACCCCTGTCGCACTGACGTCAGGGAAGAAGCGACAGCAACCGATGCCGGACCAAGACTTTGGAACTCTGGCCGACTGCGGGACCGCCTGACGGCAGGATAACCCAAGTATAATGACTGCAACAGTGAAGACACTCGGAACATCTACATTTATGGTAGGTACAAAACTGTACTTTTTCTTTCCTGGTCTATCTGGATTTAGTTCAGGCACATGAAATGTTTGTCCTTTCTGTGGTGTGTTTCTGACATAAGTGAATGATTTTTTAGTGTCTAAATGTCAAAAGGTGAGTGTTTCCATTTCTGCCTGCAAAACAAATTCTTTATGTGCAAGGGATAGTACAAAACCACGTGCCATTATTTTGTGCACAATTTGTTGTAGGAGCTGCAGTTGCTAATCTTGATGATGTGTGCTAAGTATGTATGACTATGTGTAATGCTATAACTCTTAACTGTCTTTACTCCTTCAAATTTTGTCATACAAGAAGTTATTGTAGTGAATAGAGCAAGACACAACCTGAAGAAAAAACATCTAACTGGCACCAGGCTCACTGCTGCCCCTCAGCAAACCTGCTTGAACGTGCACAGTTTAAAACACCAGTATGTAAAACTGGCATGAAGCATCCTTCCTTAGACAGGGGTGCAGCAGATCGGATAAGGCATGTAAAGTAGCTACTGGATTGTAACATAGTGCTGTATTTAATTTACAGGGATATGTAGACATCTAGGAACATCTAAAAGCAGTATGTTGCCATGTAAATGTAGAACAAGGAGAAATATTTCTGGTAGTCTAGTTTGAATGTTCTGAGTGGGATTACATTTTGGGGACTGAGAGGTTTCCTCTTTCTATTCGTTTCCTAGAAGAGTTCATTGTGCATGTGACCCAATGTTTGCTTCATCATCCTCCTAGTTTGACATCCAGTATAAACTACATTTGTACGTGCATTTTTTTAAGTTTGTCCCATTGTGGTTCAAAACCCTCAAAATGAGTTTGCAGAGATGACAGTAACCCCAAATAAGAAGATACCTAAAATAACATTGTGATATCTCTGTAACTCTGTAGGGGATTTATTGCATGAGAGTGCATGGCTGGAATGGATGTAAAACTTGCCAGTTTTATCGTATTCAACAAATGACTGAAAATTAGGCCCAAAATAGGAAGATGTGAAAGTCTGCACGTTTTTCCAGAAGATTTGAGTATTCAGAAATGTAGGGGCAGTAGTGAGAAACATGGTATGATATAGATTACAGAAAGTATAAGTTAGTATCATTGGTTACACAAAATATTTGTCATTCTCATAGGAAGAATCCTATATAGACAGTAGACAATTCTTTTAAGACTGACTGTTGAGCAAATCTACATTATCCTTCTAAGCTGTGGTTTAAAGTTCTGCAGAAACAGGACCCCACTGTGGGTCAGCTGCTGTAATGTTATCTGTATTGCCAAAATCAACACAGGATAAAATTACATCCAGATGGGAGCCACTTTGCAGATCTATTTTATAATTATTATTATTATTTTGGTTTGCTCTTCTCAGAATAGTTGAACCTAATAAATAAGCCAGGGATGCAGTGTTGGGATGTCTGCTTATTTTTATAGTACTGCCCTCTGAAGCTTTACTGCAGTGCTTCAGAACTGTGCAACTTAATGGTGTGATTGCTATGACCCTAAGAATAACAGACGCCATTGAGGCACCAATGTCACACTTGGGCAAGCAGCAGCTGATGAATGCTGTTTCAACCACATGGTATGTGCCTGTTTTCATATGTATGCATGTGTATATGTTAGGGGAATATGTCCACACTCTGTATTAATAGGAAAATAAGTACAACAAGTAAAAGGGCATTTAACAGCAGTGGAGCAGTGAGCGTTTTTGTGTATTGATGATCCTGAAACCTTAAAGGAGAACTCCACTGAAATGTCAAGTTTTTCTAAGTGATTTTCCTTTCCTGTAATCCAACAATAAAAAAGTAGCATACAGAAAAAGCATCATTCAGTAAGTATTCGATTTGTCTTATGTCTGAACTTATTTCTGTTTGCCTTTCTTTCTTGCATTTGTCTCATCATCTGTTACATCACAAAGGCTGCCAAGAGTGGCAGAGTAATTGGGTTACATCACGTATCCCAGCTACAGAGCCATTAAGAAAACAGTGGCTCTTAAACAATGGCATTTAAATGTGCCTTATCAGTCACAGACTGGCAGCATCACATGCCATATATTGTGTTGCTTGGAGTCTGAACAAAAAGAATGATTTCAAGATTAGTTTTCAGTTTCAAATGTATAAGAGAACACAGTAAGTATGGCTCAGAAATATGCAACAAAGTGTAGAAGATTTAGGATCTTTGCTTGGAAGTGTTTGCATAGGTATTTTTACACTGCAAGCACAGTCCAAATAATTTTCATTAAGTAGATTGCAAATGTTGGAAGTGTGATGGGGAAGAAAGAGGGTAAAAAGGAACATATCTTTTTCGGAATATGATGAGTTGGTAGGCTTCAAACATTCCCCTGCAGACTACTCTGCCAGAAATACAGGGTGAGCAAATTGGTATAAATAAAGAAATTGTATTTTGAACTGAGATACAGAATTGGAATTGCCTCAACATAATAAGACCTTGCTGAGCTTAACTCTGGTGGCTGCCAAAAAAAAAATTACTAGAAAATGGAAATCAAAGTCTAAACCATCTGTACTAGAAGTAGTGAATATAGTAACTGAGATAAAACAAGTGGTGAATATAGTAACTGAGATAAAACAAGTGGAAAGGGTAGGAGCAAATCACATAGAAAAAATGCTGAATTATGTTTTGGGGGAGGAGTGAGGTTTAAGGGAAGGCAGGAACTGAATGTGCTATGTAATGTTTGACAATAAATGTACAGATTATAAGTGATGTTTAATGTTTGCAACTGAAAATGTCAGTATGATTTTTCATTTATATAAATGTATGATTGCCTTTGTCATAAGTGATAATTTAATAAAGATGTTTCATGTTTAAAACTGTGACGCAAGTTATTATTTTTTTTTATTATTACAAATTAGTTGTCTTTCCCTTTAATCAAATGGTGAGTGCCACAAACAAAAAAGATTTTCATGTTACTTTCTCATTTTTTTGTAATTTGATTTTGCATTTTTTTCTACATTTTTATTTTCTGGTTTCTTCTGCTGTTCTGTTATGGCATATTTGCACTGCATACAGAGTTTTGTTGAGACAAGTCAGTGAGTTGGGAAAGGAAGATCAACATCAAAGACTCTAATTCTAGCTACAGTATTATAAATTGTGAATGCAATGAAAACCAGCTCAGCCCAAGTAATGTATGTTTTTTAGTCTTTGAGTGTGGTTCTCCTTTAAGGAATTGACCCATTTTTATAGTAAATGCTAGGCCTTATAGTCAATAACTGTTTTACTTGTGTGATCCGCTGACACACTTAACTGCTTTACTTAGTAAAGTACACAGGCAGAGATTTCTTTGTACTCTGCATCTATGCAGAATATCATAAACGTGCCTGCAGGGCCAGTGACTGTAAAACACAGACTTCTCTCATGTGCATCCTTGTCATTGACTGTAATGTTTGGAAGCATCTATAATGCAGATGAAAAGCTGTATTCACAACCTGGTATATGGAGTGTATCTTTAGACACCCTTCAGCTCCCATGGTCCTGATTCAGTCGTTCATCAGACCTTATATATTAACACACAAAGCTGTGTGTGTGTGCACGCTCTTGCATCTGCCAATGTTTGTTCCTCCCATGCTCAGTGTACTGTAGCAGTCTTGGGCACACACAGGCTGCCAAATATGAATGTTTCTTATTGACTTGTTATTGGTTACTGCAAGGCTTTAGAGTACTATAGAAATTTATGATGTAGCATGCATGGACAGTGTGTGCTGTGCATTCCATAAGGCACCACACAAACTCGTGCACTTGCATGAATATGATTCACTTCATGAATTATGTACATACTGATGGCCTGTTTATAGTGTCAGAAGCATGTGGGAAATCCAGATATCTGGTGGGATACTTTTCCCGTCTCCGCATATCTAAGAATGTCATCCAAGATCTCTCTCAAAACCTGGACAGTTACGTAACTTGGGTGAAAGCCATGCTGATATACAGATCAACACAGAGTATAGAGCACTGGAAAATATAAGAAGGTGTATGTGCATGTACTAGTCTTGTAGGCAATTTTGCAACATTATAAAAGCAAGCTTTCAGAAATATTCAGAGCAGTTGCAGTTTTATACTTGTGCTCTGTCTGGTTTTACAACTTCGCTTTGTTAGCTTTATGTATATATGCTTTATAAATAGCACCAACTGGTAGCTCAGGAGTCTTTTTTTTTTTTTTTTTGCACAATGTGAAAGGAGAATTAAAAAGGAGAGGTATGACAATGTACCTCATCTCTGTCTTTCTGTCCTGACACACTCCACTGCAGTTTTATGTAAAAAGAAAAAAAAAAGTGCAAGTCCATCTTTTCAGTACACTACTGATAAACATAACTAGATTACTGGAGTTTGAGAAACGAGGAACCAGTCCTCATTTTTCCAAGTTCACTATAGTTAAAAGAATAAGTGAGAAGGTCACTGAAAAAACAATCAGTAAAAACAAAATGAAAACTCCAGCAAAGCTAGAACTTCCACTGAGTGATCACCCAAACCTCTTGTATCAGTGGCACATGGGATATATGCAAGTGACCCTTATGAACATCAGGTGTTTCAGCTAATTAGCAATGCTGAATGCCCATAATTTGTTTCGTCATTTAAATGGACAATTTCAGGCCAATAAAGCCAAACCCCACTAGCTGTGGATATGATAATGAACATCAGCTGGGTACAACAGCCCTGTGTTTCTTATGCTTAGTCTAACACTCTGCTTGTGCTGTGCTGACGAGGTCATAACAAGACCGAAATATGCATATCCACAGCTGGTGGGGTTTGGCTTTATTGGCCTGAAATTGTCCATTAAAATGACGAAACAAGTCATGGGCATTCAGCATTGCCAATTAGCTAAAACACCTGATGTTCATAAGGTTAATTTGCATATATCCCATGTGCCTCTGATAAAAGAGGTTTGGGAGGTCACTCAGTGGAAGTTCTAGCTTTGCTGAAGTTCACTGTAGTTGGGAACTGCAGGGGAGACGGGGTAGTTTACGTACAGAAATAGGTAAGGCAGCAGAGAGGAACAGAAAGAAACTTGTGAAGAGCATTTTAAAACCTGACAAGTAAATGAGTTGGGAAGCGAGAGGCATTACATTTCATTATTTTTATGTTGTGGATGCATGCACATACTTTAATAACTGTAAATGCAATTAGAACCATTTCATTTGTTGTGTATTTTATAAACCACGTTTCAGCTGTGATAAATGCTAGAGACGCTATTTAAAACTGTTCTCATCACTCTCTTCAAATTATACCATGCTGATTTGCTTACAGATTTCTGTAAAAGCCATTTAAATTGGTACAGCTGGCATCACAATGCCTTTGTCTGTGACAGATTCCCTGTTACTTTTTTAAAACCTCTCATTTACAGCAACATTCAGAGCTTTAAGGAGTTTATTATGAAACTGCATTGTTAATGAAAGCATTGGAAAACAGCTGCCCAGAAACAATATGGAGGCCATCACTTTCTGAAATATATATATATAGCTAAGTATTATAAAAGCTGATGGGTGTGTGACATTACAAGAAGAAGAAAAAAGGAAAGTCCTGCCCAGCCTACCAAAAGTTGTAGTTACCTAGCCAGCTTACCTACCCTTTTCCTTCACCTACCTTCAGAAAGTTTTCTACCACAGGAAGTGCATGTTGTACCCAATGTGCCAAACAATTTTACAAAAATGTGAAAGGTAAAGGCTTTAGTGTATCTGCTTCTCTAAGCTGGATTCCATCTGGTCATCACCTGTCTTTTTTCTCCTGCTCGTATTTGTGCACTAAGGTGAAAAAGCTGTCTTTACAAAAGGAAGTGTGAACTTCCATCATCCTGTCTTGTGTAGCTGCTTGACTGTTTTACTCTTTAAAGACTGTTTTCTCTTCTTAGAATAGCTGCTGTACTTCTAGCCCACTCCCCTATATGCAGACGTCATCCTTTCCTCCTGCCCCTGTCTTGTGCCCTGCATTAACTTCATATATTTTTAAGTATCTCTCAAGCCATCTCACTTCATGCAGCCAGGGTTTGTATCACTTACTCAATCAGAAGGCTGTCCGTGAGATTTGACATGTAGTAGGTGAAGGTCTCCTTTATCATCTGGCAGGTGTTGGGGTGCAGTGATGGTAGTGTTGGAGTACAACATAGTAAAGACAAGGAGGTTTCAATGTGCTCTTTTGAACGGTTGGCTGTCTGGGGTCTGGTATAGCCTTAAACCTGATTTGAGAGTGTATTGCACATGGGGGACTCATCCTTGCACTAAAGATTAATGACAAAAACATACCAGCCTTATAATTTTGTTAGTTCTGGTGCCCATGTCCTATGACAGCATATTGATAAATATTGACAAGGTCATCCAACCCAGTGCAGTAGTGGTTGAGTGACAGAGTGTAGTAGTACAGGTGGAACAGAGGATGACAGGCATTCTTGCCAACCTGCCGAGTACACATTTTTCTGAGTGCTGTTCAGTAGAAAACTGACAAAAACTCTCTAGGCCAAACAGAAACCAAGGCTTTTTTGGTAGGGAGACAACTCCCCTACTCTTTCCAGCTCCCCAATTTATGTGTACCAACTACAAAATGTTACAATATAAAGAGAAGAGCTGCTTTGACAGTCACTAAAAATTGTTTTTGGATATTAGAATTTGACTGACAAGCATTTGGAAATAATCTGTTTGGCAGTCTGATATCATTCCAATGATAGTGCTGTAGCCTAGAACTTTATTTAAAATTTTTTATCCGGGTAGGTGAACAGTTCCAAGGACCTTCTTCAGTCATGATCCAGGCCAAAGAGGCCAGACAATGCAGCTAAACATGCACTAGAATGTAGAACTGTTTACCTAGAAATTTACAATGGCTTTGGCAGTAACATAGTTGTAGGTTCAAATTTACAATGGTGTTGGCAGTAACATAGTTGTAGGTACAAATTTACAATGGCTTTGGCAGTAACATAGTTGTTGGTACAAATTTACAGTGGTGTTGGCAGTAACATAGTTGTAGGTACAGTACTGAGTTTTTAAACAGGTCATTTTGAGTTTTCAGATAAGTACAGTTCCTTTCTGATGGTGCAAATTAGTGAACAATTTGATTCCCAAGAGGCATTTCAATGAATATGGTAAGAACAGAATTAGTATTAAGCCAGTAGAAGGAATACATAATTGTTCCTTGTCTTATAGGTGCTTTCTAGTCCACTTTGCAGAGTCACTTGCAGGCATGTGTTTTATCAGATATTTTTTTAGTTGTATTTTAAAGCTGTTAAGTTTGTTCATTTGTATTAATTCTTCTAGAAGTTTATTCCAGCTGGAAGGTATATTTTAGAGAAGACTTTTTCAGTAGTGGTTATTTTGCAATGGGGTCTGGATAACTGAGTGCCATCTGTATCTCTAAGAGTTTAATTACAATCCCTATTAAAGAGTCTGGCCTTTAACGGTGTCCAGTAGCCAGTATTAAGGAGCTTGTAAGTAAAGTTTAAGTAGTAGCAAATTTCTTGTTGAACCTGTAAGCCATCAATGATTTTTCATTATAATGCTTTGATGTTCTGTTATCATTAGCTTGGTTGTTAAAGCATAGTATTTTATTATTTGATGATTTGTAATAATATGGTATTAGCAGATGAGTTTGCTACAATAAGGGATGGGTCTGTATTTGATCCTAGGAATGATTACATTAGTCTGAAGTGTCTGGCTTCAGGAGTGAGGAGATCAGATATTAAATAGGCTGCTTTAAGTTGTCCTAGTACTTTAACGTGGGTCTCTATGTGAAAATTAAATGAGAGAGCGAGAGAGAGAGAGAAGTCTAACACAATCCCTTAGTATTTTTGCAAGGTGGCTGTAGGCTAAATGTTAAAAGAGGGATCAGTGGTAACAGCGATGGGGCACATTTAATCTTTTGAGTTGTACCAGGGATCAGGGATAACAGCAATGGGGCACGTTTAATCTTTTGAGTTGTACCAGGGATCAGTGGTAACAGTGATGGGGCACTTTTAATCTTTTGAGTTGTACCAGGGATCAGTGGTAACAGCGATGGGGCACGTTTAATCTTTTGAGTTGTACCAGGGATCAGTGGTAACAGCGATGGGGCACATTTAATCTTTTGAGTTGTACCAGGGATCAGTGGTAACAGCGATGGGGCACATTTAATTTTTTGACTTCTACCAGGGATCAGCGATGGGGCACATTTAATCGTTTGAGTTGTGCCGAACAGCATAACAACAGTCCTGCTGGTATTTGCAACAAGTTTGTTGTTAGCAAACCAGTTCCAAAGTACTTCAAAAGCAAACTGCAGCTTTATAGAGATTTCATAAGTTGATTTCCCATTCCTACTGAACGCTGTATCATCTGCATACATTAGTCATACAGGTACCAAGGGTGATTAACAAATAATGAGAATAGAAGGACGTATAAATAAAACAAAAAACAAGCATGTCGTGGTGGCAGAGGAAGATAGCTGCAGCAACAGAAGGGGAGGAGTGGAAAGTTCCCACCCACCCAGCCAGTACTTGAATGTTCATTAAGTGGCAATCTGCCCACTCTCCCTCCCTCCATAGGTTCATAGGTTCATACTAGGCTATCTGCCCGAGGGCATTTACAAGCCTAGCCCATAGTTTTGTGGCTTACGCCACCCCTTTAGTATGGGGAACTATACCCATTATTTTGCTGTGCCTCTGTCGAGCAGTGACACTGAGGTAATCCCTGGGGTATATCTGCGATCTCCCATCCATTGGTCAAGATTTCTCTTGAACAAGGCCAGCGAGGTGCTCTGCCTCACATATACCGGGATTTTGTTCCACAGCATAGGGAGTCTTTGGGTGATGAATCTATCCCTCCAGCACGTCCTATTAATAGCCGTGTCGAGGTTTAAGTCTCCCGCCCTTGTGGCTCTGACGGATCTAGATTTTTTGAGGTGAAGCATAGTCATCAAATCTGGGTTTGACATGGCCTTGTATGTTAGGCAAAGGTCACCTCTGAGCAAGCGGAAAGCGACTGAATAGAGCTGGAGTCCTTTCAGTCGGGCAGCATAGGACAGATTTTTGAGACCCTTTATCCTTTTGGTGAGGAACTTTTGTGGCCTCTCCAGCTGCTGCAAGTGTCGGGTCAGATACATTCCGAATGGGGCATTGTACTCAATCATTGGTCTGATGAGTGATGAGTAGAGGGAGACAATGACCTTCCTTGATCTAGATGAGAATCCCTTCATGATAAGGTGGGCAATGTAGAAGGTCTTCCTAACTACTTTAGCTACATGGGTGTCGAATGACAGACTACTATCAACCTGGGTCCCCAGGTCCCTGATAACTTCTTCTGTGCTCAGTGGATTGCCACCTATTTGGTAGCTAGGGGTGACCTTGTTTTTCCCGAAGGGTATGACTATGCATTTTTTGGCATTTAACTTTAGGCCATGGCTCTGGCACCAGTTATCCGTTTCTGTGAGACCCTTCTGAAGGATATCTGTGTCAGATGTGTTTTCTACTATGGCGCCCAGTTTGCAGTCATCTGCAAACTTTGTCAGCCATAACCCTCCTGTGTTTGCTTGTACTTTGGAGAAGTAGATGCCAAACAAGAGTGGGCCCAGGACTGAACCCTGTGGGACACCACTTGTGACAGGCTTTGAGTCTGACATGGCGCCAGCAACTCTGACCCTGTGGGTTCTGTCACTCAGCCAGTTTGCAACCCATCTTGTGATGTATGGGTTAATATTTAAGCTGATGAGTTTTTCAATGATACCCGAGTGGGGTATTGTATCGAAGGCCTTCGCCAGATCGAGGTAGGCTGTATGGACTGCCTTTCCCTCATCAATGGCTTTGGTGACTGTTTCGAAAAAGTCAACCAAGTTTAAAAGGCATGATCTGCCTTTGACAAAGCCAAACTGGGTTGGATCCAAAGTCTGCAAATTCCCTATGTCTTTATTTATGAGGTCCATTATGATCCTCTCCATTACTTTGCAGATAAGGCTTGTCAAGCTAATGGGCTGGTAATTTGCAGGGTCGGTGGAGGCACCGCCTTTGTGAAGTGGGACCACAGTTGCAGTGCGTCACTCCCTGGGTACGTATCCAGAGGTAAGACTTTGATTAAACAGCTGTCCTAGCTGTGGGTTTAATTCCTCATTGAGTTCGTGGAGCACACAGCCGGGGACACCATCAGGTCCCATGGATGCTGTGTTTTTTGCTTTGGAGAGAGCAGTTCTCACTTGGGCGTTGGAGATGTTTGGGGGGCTGCAATCATTTGGTATAGATATCTCTCCTTTTGGGGGGGAGGGAGTTTGCACTGAACCTGTCAGCCAGTATGTTGGCAATGTCCGTAGGATCAGTAATCTTCACATCATTTTGAACTAGTTCTGAGCATATCTGGGAGTTTCCTCCCAGGTTTCTAACATAGCTAAAGAAGGCCTTATGATTGTCTTTTGAGTCTTTAGCTATTTTTCTCTAAAATTTGCTTTGGGTGATTTTATGAGAGCTCTTAGTTTTTTACTTATAGTGATCAAGGGTGTCTTACCTTTTAAGGATTTTGCTCTATCTTGTAGTAGCTTCCTCCTTTTGTTGTAGAGTTTGTTTATGGCTGGGGTCCACCAGACTGGACGCTTGCCTTTGGTACAAAGAGTCTTTGTTTTGCTTGGGATTGCCTTATCCATGCAGTCCTGCAGGTGCTGGTAGAAGGCATTTGTAAGTGATTCAGCGGCTTGTGTACTGTTTTCCATGCTCGGGGGCCCTTAAAGGAGACCACACTAGTCTTTAGAAGTGTGAAGTCGGCTTTCGAGAAGTTCTTTACTGTGGTCTTTTTTATTTCAGGTGGGGGTGGGATGAGGACATCCAGCGAGATTAGTTTGTGATCTGATCTCACCAGTGAGGGGTATACCTCCGGTGTTGAACATTGTGCTCCCATGTTCGTGATGATGAGGTCAATTATGTTATCTCCTCTTGTGGGGATGGTAACTAGTTGTTCCATGGCATTTGAGTTTATGAATTCCAGGAACTTTTGGGCTAGGGTGTTTGGGCTTGAGTAGTGTTCCCAGTCTATATTAGGGTAATTGAAGTCACCTAGTATGATGGTGTTTGGTGATACATTTATCCCCTCTAGTGTTTTCAGGAAGGCCATGTGAGGTTCCTGAGTTTGTGAGGGTGGCCTGTAACATGCTACAATTTGCAGAGCAGTCTTGCCTATGGTTAATTGCACCTGGATGGTCTCCGATGCATCATGCGTTGCAACCAGTCTTGAGGTGTGGGTGTCCTTGATGAATATGGATACCCCCCCTCCTTTCTTGGTATCGTCCAGATTTTGGGGCCGGGCATGATATGAGGTAAAACCTGATAGTGCTGGGGTGCTCTCAGGAGCCTTGAACCAGGTTTCTGTCACAGCACAGACATCGATGTTCTCCATACTGAGAAGGGCCTCGAGTGCGTGCATTTTGAGATTCAGACTTCTGGCATTGAGCAGCATTACCCTTAGTTTTTTTCCTTTTTTGTTCTAGGGTGGTAGGTTTAGAATTTGAGCCTTGCCTAAAAAGGCACTATGGGGGTGGCAAGAGCCTTTGCCAATATCCGGAATCCCAGGGTGACAGGTGCAAGCCGTCCCTTGCGAAGCAGCGTGGCTTGTCCAGCATGTCATCCCAGGCAGACAGACACTGGATCCCCTTTGAATGACACCAGTGTTTAAGCCAATTGTTAAAGCTGATCATCTTATCTCTGTATTGTGGCATCATTCTTGGTGAAGGTAGGATACTGCTCAAGGTCAGGGTCATACCTGCCTGGGCTACATAATCAGAGAGCTCCTCAATGTCTCTTTTCATGTAGTCCAAGGAGGTGCGTCTCAGGTCGTTTACACCAGCGTGGACAATGACTGAGTCGTATTTGTACCTGCTGTTGAGAGACCTGAGTGCTTGCGTTATGTGGCGGATTCTAGCGCCCGACAGGCAGCTTACTGTGACCTTCTCCTTACTCAGTCTGGTGGCGGGGCGTCAGTGTGTCTGACTATGGAGTCACCAATGACTAGTGTGTCTGGCATTTTGTTTGGCCTTAAGGGCTGTGACTGTTTGACACTCTGACTGTGAGGTCTATGTGTTGCAGGTGATGTGTTCTGAGGTGGTGGTTGTTTGGGTGTCTGCTTTGGTGGCCTCTGCTGTTTTGGTAGATTTTGATCAGAGCCTCCGAGTATGTCTTTGTGTGTTTATGTGTATGATTTGAGGTTGTGATGGTACTATGTGAGACTGGGTCTATAGTGTGTGTGGTAACCTTCTCCTCCTGACTGGTCTTGCCAGTCCTATGTTGAGAGAGCTCAGCCTCCAGTTTGGCTGTATAGTTGCATCTCTCGCATGTATTTGTGTTTTGTGGGAGGAGGAGAGGGTTGTCTGTGTACATGAGGCAATTGTAACATTGCCTCAATATTCCCAGGTTCACCAGCTGAGCAGGAGAGGACACTAGCAACTGATCCCTCGACATGCTAGAAGGAATAGACAAAAAACTTTAAAGAAGATTCCGGGGGACGTGGGTGACTGAGAAATGGGGGTTTGCCTTTTTGGGGTACTATCTATGACAAGAGCACCGTATCAAGGTAATAAGTACTGTAGGAGCAAGTGCTAGGTTTAACAGATAGAGAATAGTCTACTTGGAGTCAAGTAGAGATGATCTTTTTAGTTATAGGATACGCTGATTAGATCAGTAGTATAGTTCGAGGAAGGTAGTTTTAAGGGAAAATTTGAAGAGTGGAATTTAGGTAGCCCTAATAGTTTAAATCTGCTTAAACGGCGCTGCCCTAGTGTGCAACAGTAGCAGCTCCGCGCTAAATCGCACAAACGCGCGTTTAGCGTTTTTTATATCAGGGGGCTGAAAGAAGCTAGGAACTGGCCCAAAACGACCAATAAACTACAAGTTGCTGGCTGAAACCTCACAAAACTGGACCAACAGGCAGCTCAATGCTTCCCACTCCCACTGGTAAGCAAGGGAACTTCCTCTCTTCCAAATTAGGTAAAGAATCAGTAACAGGAACTGCAAACAAAGCCCAGGGATCAGCAAGCTCTGAAACTGGACTATTCTAGCTTAGTAAGGCGGGAAAACAAGAGATATTTTTTTTTTTTTTTTCAGAAAACAAGCAGAAACAGATACAGTAAACACTTATAAATGCTATAAATCGGCTATCACAGCCTACACAAACAATTTGCAACAGTTACAGATTTTAAAAGTAACAAACTGAGAAACAAGTGCAAAAACAGAATAAATGCAGAAAAACAATAACAATGTATCAGCAAGCAGGCGAAATACAGTTGCTAGATAAATAGAAGTGGAAAGCCACAAAAATTATACTTAAATCAGGTAAAGTCGCGTTTTTAGCTCTCTGAAGCTTGGATTACTCTGCTGGCCACCACGAGGATCTGTGCTGAGTAGGTACAAGCCAAAAAGCGCGTTTAGCGTTTTTTATATCAGGGGGCTGAAAGAAGCTAGGAACTGGCCCAAAACGACCAATAAACTACAAGTTGCTGGCTGAAACCTCACAAAACTGGACCAACAGGCAGCTCAATGCTTCCCACTCCCACTGGTAAGCAAGGGAACTTCCTCTCTTCCAAATTAGGTAAAGAATCAGTAACAGGAACTGCAAACAAAGCCCAGGGATCAGCAAGCTCTGAAACTGGACTATTCTAGCTTAGTAAGGCGGGAAAACAAGAGATATTTTTTTTTTTTTTTTTTTCAGAAAACAAGCAGAAACAGATACAGTAAACACTTATAAATGCTATAAATCGGCTATCACAGCCTACACAAACAATTTGCAACAGTTACAGATTTTAAAAGTAACAAACTGAGAAACAAGTGCAAAAACAGAATAAATGCAGAAAAACAATAACAATGTATCAGCAAGCAGGCGAAATACAGTTGCTAGATAAATAGAAGTGGAAAGCCACAAAATTATACTTAAATCAGGTAAAGTCGCTTTTTAGCTCTCTGAAGCTTGGATTACTCTGCTGGCCACCACGAGGATCTGTGCTGAGTAGGTACAAGCCAAAAACGCGCGTTTAGCATTTTTTATATCAGGGGGCTGAAAGAAGCTAGGAACTGGCCCAAAACGACCAATAAACTACAAGTTGCTGGCTGAAACCTCACAAAACTGGACCAACAGGCAGCTCAATGCTTCCCACTCCCACTGGTAAGCAAGGGAACTTCCTCTCTTCCAAATTAGGTAAAGAATCAGTAACAGGAACTGCAAACAAAGCCCAGGGATCAGCAAGCTCTGAAACTGGACTATTCTAGCTTAGTAAGGCGGGAAAACAAGAGATATTTTTTTTTTTTTTTTTCAGAAAACAAGCAGAAACAGATACAGTAAACACTTATAAATGCTATAAATCGGCTATCACAGCCTACACAAACAATTTGCAACAGTTACAGATTTTAAAAGTAACAAACTGAGAAACAAGTGCAAAAACAGAATAAATGCAGAAAAAACAATAACAATGTATCAGCAAGCAGGTGAAATACAGTTGCTAGATAAATAGAAGTGGAAAGCCACAAAAATTATACTTAAATCAGGTAAAGTCGCTTTTTTAGCTCTCTGAAGCTTGGATTACTCTGCTGGCCACCACGAGGATCTGTGCTGAGTAGGTACAAGCCAAAAAACGCGCGTTTAGCGTTTTTTATATCAGGGGGCTGAAAGAAGCTAGGAACTGGCCCAAAACGACCAATAAACTACAAGTTGCTGGCTGAAACCTCACAAAACTGGACCAACAGGCAGCTCAATGCTTCCCACTCCCACTGGTAAGCAAGGGAACTTCCTCTCTTCCAAATTAGGTAAAGAATCAGTAACAGGAACTGCAAACAAAGCCCAGGGATCAGCAAGCTCTGAAACTGGACTATTCTAGCTTAGTAAGGCGGGAAAACAAGAGATATTTTTTTTTTTTTTTCAGAAAACAAGCAGAAACAGATACAGTAAACACTTATAAATGCTATAAATCGGCTATCACAGCCTACACAAACAATTTGCAACAGTTACAGATTTTAAAAGTAACAAACTGAGAAACAAGTGCAAAAACAGAATAAATGCAGAAAAACAATAACAATGTATCAGCAAGCAGGCGAAATACAGTTGCTAGATAAATAGAAGTGGAAAGCCACAAAAATTATACTTAAATCAGGTAAAGTCGCTTTTTTAGCTCTCTGAAGCTTGGATTACTCTGCTGGCCACCACGAGGATCTGTGCTGAGTAGGTACAAGCAAAAAACGGGCGTTTAGCGTTTTTTATATCAGGGGCTGAAAGAAGCTAGGAACTGGCCCAAAACGACCAATAAACTACAAGTTGCTGGCTGAAACCTCACAAAACTGGACCAACAGGCAGCTCAATGCTTCCCACTCCCACTGGTAAGCAAGGGAACTTCCTCTCTTCCAAATTAGGTAAAGAATCAGTAACAGGAACTGCAAACAAAGCCCAGGGATCAGCAAGCTCTGAAACTGGACTATTCTAGCTTAGTAAGGCGGGAAAACAAGAGATATTTTTTTTTTTTTTTCAGAAAACAAGCAGAAACAGATACAGTAAACACTTATAAATGCTATAAATCGGCTATCACAGCCTACACAAACAATTTGCAACAGTTACAGATTTTAAAAGTAACAAACTGAGAAACAAGTGCAAAAACAGAATAAATGCAGAAAAAACAATAACAATGTATCAGCAAGCAGGCGAAATACAGTTGCTAGATAAATAGAAGTGGAAAGCCACAAAATTATACTTAAATCAGGTAAAGTCGCTTTTTTAGCTCTCTGAAGTTTGGATTACTCTGCTGGCCACCACGAGGATCTGTGCTGAGTAGGTACAAGCCAAAAATCGCGCGTTTAGCGTTTTTTATATCAGGGGGCTGAAAGAAGCTAGGAACTGGCCCAAAACGACCAATAAACTACAAGTTGCTGGCTGAAACCTCACAAAACTGGACCAACAGGCAGCTCAATGCTTCCCACTCCCACTGGTAAGCAAGGGAACTTCCTCTCTTCCAAATTAGGTAAAGAATCAGTAACAGGAACTGCAAACAAAGCCCAGGGATCAGCAAGCTCTGAAACTGGACTATTCTAGCTTAGTAAGGCGGGAAAACAAGAGATATTTTTTTTTTTTTTTCAGAAAACAAGCAGAAACAGATACAGTAAACACTTATAAATGCTATAAATCGGCTATCACAGCCTACACAAACAATTTGCAACAGTTACAGATTTTAAAAGTAACAAACTGAGAAACAAGTGCAAAAACAGAATAAATGCAGAAAAAACAATAACAATGTATCAGCAAGCAGGTGAAATACAGTTGCTAGATAAATAGAAGTGGAAAGCCACAAAAATTATACTTAAATCAGGTAAAGTCGCTTTTTTAGCTCTCTGAAGCTTGGATTACTCTGCTGGCCACCACGAGGATCTGTGCTGAGTAGGTACAAGCCAAAAACGCGCGTTTAGCGTTTTTTATATCAGGGGGCTGAAAGAAGCTAGGAACTGGCCCAAAACGACCAATAAACTACAAGTTGCTGGCTGAAACCTCACAAAACTGGACCAACAGGCAGCTCAATGCTTCCCACTCCCACTGGTAAGCAAGGGAACTTCCTCTCTTCCAAATTAGGTAAAGAATCAGTAACAGGAACTGCAAACAAAGCCCAGGGATCAGCAAGCTCTGAAACTGGACTATTCTAGCTTAGTAAGGCGGGAAAACAAGAGATATTTTTTTTTTTTTTTTCAGAAAACAAGCAGAAACAGATACAGTAAACACTTATAAATGCTATAAATCGGCTATCACAGCCTACACAAACAATTTGCAACAGTTACAGATTTTAAAAGTAACAAACTGAGAAACAAGTGCAAAAACAGAATAAATGCAGAAAAAACAATAACAATGTATCAGCAAGCAGGCGAAATACAGTTGCTAGATAAATAGAAGTGGAAAGCCACAAAATTATACTTAAATCAGGTAAAGTCGCTTTTTTAGCTCTCTGAAGCTTGGATTACTCTGCTGGCCACCACGAGGATCTGTGCTGAGTAGGTACAAGCCAAAAAACACGCGTTTAGCGTTTTTTATATCAGGGGGCTGAAAGAAGCTAGGAACTGGCCCAAAACGACCAATAAACTACAAGTTGCTGGCTGAAACCTCACAAAACTGGACCAACAGGCAGCTCAATGCTTCCCACTCCCACTGGTAAGCAAGGGAACTTCCTCTCTTCCAAATTAGGTAAAGAATCAGTAACAGGAACTGCAAACAAAGCCCAGGGATCAGCAAGCTCTGAAACTGGACTATTCTAGCTTAGTAAGGCGGGAAAACAAGAGATATTTTTTTTTTTTTTTTCAGAAAACAAGCAGAAACAGATACAGTAAACACTTATAAATGCTATAAATCGGCTATCACAGCCTACACAAACAATTTGCAACAGTTACAGATTTTAAAAGTAACAAACTGAGAAACAAGTGCAAAAACAGAATAAATGCAGAAAAAACAATAACAATGTATCAGCAAGCAGGCGAAATACAGTTGCTAGATAAATAGAAGTGGAAAGCCACAAAATTATACTTAAATCAGGTAAAGTCGCTTTTTTAGCTCTCTGAAGCTTGGATTACTCTGCTGGCCACCACGAGGATCTGTGCTGAGTAGGTACAAGCCAAAAAACACGCGTTTAGCGTTTTTTATATCAGGGGGCTGAAAGAAGCTAGGAACTGGCCCAAAGCGACCAATAAACTACAAGTTGCTGGCTGAAACCTCACAAAACTGGACCAACAGGCAGCTCAATGCTTCCCACTCCCACTGGTAAGCAAGGGAACTTCCTCTCTTCCAAATTAGGTAAAGAATCAGTAACAGGAACTGCAAACAAAGCCCAGGGATCAGCAAGCTCTGAAACTGGACTATTCTAGCTTAGTAAGGCGGAAAACAAGAGATATTTTTTTTTTTTTTTTTCAGAAAACAAGCAGAAACAGATACAGTAAACACTTATAAATGCTATAAATCGGCTATCACAGCCTACACAAACAATTTGCAACAGTTACAGATTTTAAAAGTAACAAACTGAGAAACAAGTGCAAAAACAGAATAAATGCAGAAAAACAATAACAATGTATCAGCAAGCAGGCGAAATACAGTTGCTAGATAAATAGAAGTGGAAAGCCACAAAAATTATACTTAAATCAGGTAAAGTCGCTTTTTTAGCTCTCTGAAGCTTGGATTACTCTGCTGGCCACCACGAGGATCTGTGCTGAGTAGGTACAAGCCAAAAAACGCGCGTTTAGCGTTTTTTATATCAGGGGGCTGAAAGAAGCTAGGAACTGGCCCAAAACGACCAATAAACTACAAGTTGCTGGCTGAAACCTCACAAAACTGGACCAACAGGCAGCTCAATGCTTCCCACTCCCACTGGTAAGCAAGGGAACTTCCTCTCTTCCAAATTAGGTAAAGAATCAGTAACAGGAACTGCAAACAAAGCCCAGGGATCAGCAAGCTCTGAAACTGGACTATTCTAGCTTAGTAAGGCGGGAAAACAAGAGATATTTTTTTTTTTTTTTCAGAAAACAAGCAGAAACAGATACAGTAAACACTTATAAATGCTA